>NW_003546976.1:4038-10464 GCF_000090795.2 Amphimedon queenslandica | reverse complement strand
ACCAGTAATTGATGGACAACTAGTATCATTAAATATCAGTATTAATGTAAGCTTGTTTTATTCTGTTGTGCATAGCTAGTGAATGTAACATACTGTATAACGCTTTAATTTGGCGGAGTTTTATTTTGCCGAGTGGCGGTTTGCAAGCAGAATCACAAATATTAAAACCGCCAATCATTAATGCGCATGCTCAGTAATGCACGTGTACACAAAAATCGCCAAATTAAAAACCGCCAATTACAATTTTACAGCAAAATCGCCAGAATAAAGTGCCGCCAAAATAAAGAGTTATATGGTAGAGTGAGTTGTTACAAAAGGGGGTCAGTTGTGTATAATTTATACAATAGGGGGTTTTGTGTATGATCCAAAATGCAAAATTTTCTACCACAAAACTAACTGCCCGATGGGCTTTGTTCAGTGTCTGTCTTTCATTCTGTCTCTTATCCCAAACCTCACTTTTAGCTTTACAACTATAGTTTCCTTTAAATTACATAACTCATGCATACATTTTTGGTTCTTTGATTGTGAGGTATAGTCTCTTAAGCTCAATGAGAACCAATGTTCTTTAATGGCTTGAATGACTATTATAGTAAAAATCACAAGCAGCTTCATTTTTGTGACTTTTTAATACTATACTGGTCAAAGTAAAAAAATGGGCTCTGGCATGGTTTTATTTGTGACATGTAAATTAAATATTTTAAGTGTCTGCTGCTACTACTTAAAGTACAAACTCTTGTTCATTTTGTATTCTATGTCTTGATAAGTACATATTTATAACAATTTCAGCCAATCAAAAAGGGCATATTTGAGGCATGCATGGATACTCTGTAGGAGTAGTCCATGTTATATCAATAGTAGAACAGTTGTCAATTGAAGAGTCAATGTTAGTAACTGGACCAAGATAATCTAATGTATAAAATTTACAACTGAACAATTGAGTAGCAAAATATTACTTACCAAATCCAAATGAAGGTGTAGGTAACAATTCTCCTCCATTATTACTCATTGATACATTAACAATAAATGTATTACATACTAAGAATATATGATGCTATTACTGGTAGTCTAGTAAATACTGCAGTAGTAGTAGATGATACCAGTTATCAGTTTAAAGATGATGATTTATTTCGACATTGTTATAGATATGTTATAACTGGAGTTTAATTATTTATTATTATCAAAATGTTATTATAGATTACATTGGACTGCACTGGTGAATCTCCTGAGAATGTTACAGTTACTATAGAGTGTAATGAAATTGGTGTTGCATTTACTAACACATATCTAGTGGAATATGCTAAACGACCAATGGATATAACAGGATCAGTACCAGTGCCATTATATCAACATTGTAATATCAGTATTGTATTCATTAATGAGGCTGGTAGTAGTGAACCATTTATACTAGCATTTAGTAAGTATAAAGTATTATTTTCATTATTATTTGCTATTTTTATCTAGACACTACTCCTACACCATCGCCTACGGGTACTTCACCTCCTGATCTATTACCAGGTTTATTATTACATATAAACTGCAATAACTTATTCATTTATTGTATTTATAGAAATTATTGGAGCTACTGTTGGTGGTGCTGTACTACTGATAATAATAATAGTGATAGTGGTGGTGGTTATATGCTGTAAAAACAGTATCTCTTCTTTTATCAATATTATTATTAGCTTAATAGGAAGGGCTGGAGTAGTCTGGTCCTGCCTCTTCGCTATGATTTTCAAAGGTCAATGATTGTTCATTGCTTCATAGTGCTTCAAGTGATGTGACATTCATAGCAAGGAGTGTGGAAATACAGTTAATGTATTGCAAATTTGTCATATAATTCTATTTATTCATATCTTATTCATTGAAAATGTCTTATAATGATTATATAATACAATAAGAACAGTAAAAAGAGAAGGAAGAAGGGAAAAGTGCAATTCAACAACAAAAATACTGTTTATATGAAACAACAATAAAATTGAACCGATATGCATGTTTCATGGCATCCAGACAAACTTGTAGCATATTACCCGGATACCTTTCACTAAGATGCCTCTTCAGAATCAATAAGACGCTGGATGCTACCACTCTATAGCTTGTTTTTCAGCATTCTCTCCACAACTCTTGAAAAGTCGCCATTTTGATAATTGGGGCGAGCATGAGCGAGACCCACACTAATCTGTCTAGGTCTATTTGCGTTACGTCTTGTTTGTGAACGGAAAAATACGAAAATTAAATTGGTATACTACTTTTGATAAATTTGGACCACGTGGGCAAAATTAATTTAAAGGGTGTGGTCAAAAAGAACAAGATGGCGGCATAGATAATAGAGTAAATGAAAGGGATTGGAAACGGAAGCGTGGGCGTAGCCCAACCTCCATTCATTTGTATTGCTGCTAGGCTGACAGAGGCTCGTTGAAATTTTTTGTCACAATTTACCCTTGATTTTCTTTCTTTTAGGAGCAATATCTCGCAAACAAGTGTTCCTATGCAAGTGAAATTAATACATCAAGAAGCCTAATGTTTCCTCTTTATAATTCTGTTTTCTATTGTACAGATAATTTTACCATGTTAATGTTATAGCACTTTTAAAACCATAAAATGTATTTTTTGTCATTATAATCCCTTTTTTGAAAACATGCTAGAGTACTAGTGTACTCTAATATCTATGATGGCGGAAATTTTAACGTAACAAACTCAGATTGAGTTTCTAACAGCTAGATAAGAGAGAGGGGCTATCTAAAACATCTGAAAGGCTGAAGAACTTAAAAGCAGCTTGATCTAAGACTCCTTTAGATTAGTCCTCTCATTGAAAGAATTAAAATTGGGAGAACAGCTTGATTAGAAGCCGGTTTAGCTTGGCACTGGCATTTCTTAGAGTGGCAGGACAGTTCATTCTTGTCTCTTTTACTGGGTCATTTTGGTCAGTTGTGTTAAATGGTGTGTTTGCTCTGTTCAGACCCTGCCGGGCCATGAGGATGGGGTCTGAAATTCTGAATATGCATGCACGCTAAGAGCTGGATTGATTTTATTTAGTTCAATCTTATTTCAAATGGTAATTGATGGAAGCTAGATTAGAAGTTTAACTTGGTACATTTTCTCAGTGTGGCAGGACTCGTTCTTGTCACTTTTACTGGGTTATTTGGTTGTGTTGACTGGTGTGTTTGCTCTGTTCAGACCCCGGCCATGAGGCCGGGGTCTGAATATGCATGCAGGCTGAGAGCTGGATTGATTTTATTTAGTTCAATCATAATTATTTCAGTTGTTAATTGATGGCTCATGCTCGCCCCCACAATGTTTACATTCACCTAGTTAAAATTCAATGTGACCTGTGGTCACATGTCATGGATAACTGAATCTGATTGGTCACGTCCATTTCTGGACGTAAGAACAGGACTATATTAAGCAGTGTACCAGACCCTTCCCCGCTGTCCACCCCAATGACTGTAGGCTGGGGAATGGTCTGGCTAGCGAGACTAGACTCTCATATCGTTGTGTTATATATAACAGACGTATACTATATATACATAATATTAAGTTATACACAACTCTTAATTGGTTGCATAAGGTAAGATTATCATCATCTACACCAAGTTCCTTTTTGAAAAATTTGAGATCTTACAGTATAGTATTCAAATAGTTTGTTAAGGTTTCAATACCAAGTTCCTGTTAAAGATTGGTGAGAGGAACATATTGCATAGTTTAGTGCATCAAGCAAGCATTGTAAACCTCAAAAGACATTACAAAATACACTTTTAGCATCTAGATTTATAGCTGATTGATTCTGTTGAACTCATGGATTTTATACAAAAATCATTAAACTAGCTACTACCTATAAAACATAAGAATATTTTAGAATGACAGATTAGTAAATAGTCTGGACGAGGACTGTCAAAAAATTAATTACAAGACACTTTCTTCCTTCATTTTCTTTTCATAAGTATCTTCCTTCATTTTCTTTTCATAAGTATCTTCCTTCGTTTCCTTTTCATCAGTTTCATCACAGGCACTACCTTTTCCAGTAGTATCAGCTTTCTCAGGTGGTGGAGTAGTACTATCTCCTCCAGTAGCTCCAGCCCTTCCTATTAAACTAATAATAATATTAATAAAAGAAGAGATACTAACCTTTTCTCCTATAGCATATAATCATCACTAATATTATTATCAGTAGTACAGCAATACCACCAACAGTAGCTCCAATAATTACTATACAATGAATGAATAAGTTCGTGCAGTTTATGTAATGGTAAACCTAGTGCAAATATTAAATCAGGAGATGAAGTACCGGTAGGTGATGGTGTATTGATTATAGGAGTAGTGTCTAGATAATGATAACAAATAATGATGAAAATAACACTACATACTTACCAAATGCTAGTATAAATGGTTCACTACTACCAGCCTCATTACTAAATACAATACTGATATTACACTGTTGATATAATGGTACTGGTACTGATCCTGTTATATCCATTGGTCGTTTAGCATATTCCACTAGTGTAGCATCATTATATAAAACACCAGTTCCATTACACTCTATAGTAACTGTAACATTCTTAGGAGATTCACCAGTACACTCCAATGTAATCTATAATAACATTTTGATAATAATAAATAATTATTAAAAGATTATTACTGTTATATTATAATAAACAGCAGCACTGGTCTCATTAAATGTTATCATGAGTATATCTGAAGCACCTTCTTCAACTGATCTTGGTACTAAATAAACATAAAATCATTTATTCAGTAATTATTATTTATTGTACCTCTTTGATATGAGAATGTACCATTATTAGATATTCCTTCTCCTAATTCATTAACTCCAGTTATAACATATGTATAACGATGCCGGAATAATTCCTCATCTGGAAACTGGTAACTGGTATCATATACTGATACACTCCTCAAGAACTGACCAGTAACATTATCATATATACTGAGATTATAATACAGTATAGATACTCTAGGATCAACTGTAGGAGCAGTCCATGTTATATCAATAGTAGAACAGTTGTCAATTGAAGAGTCAATGTTAGTAACTGGACCAAGAAAACCTAAAAAATGAAAGAAAGGATTAAATCAAAGAATATACAATGTAATAGTTAATTATTACCAAATCCAAAAGAAGGTGTAGATAGATATACTCCTCCAAGGTTACTGAATGATACATTAACAATAAATGTATTTAAATTATTAGGTACAGTTATTACTCCAGTAATCATCAGTTGATCATTAACTTGTGTTGGTATACTGGTACTGTCTTGTACCTTATTATTAATATTCAGTATATTAACAGTTATACTAATGGGATACTCTCTTTCACATAACTCAGTGACCTAAGTGAATAAGAAATAAATAATGATAAGGTGAAGAAATGAATTATAAGTAGTATCCATGCATGCCTCAAATATGCCCTTTTTGATTGGCTGAAATTGTTATAAATATGTACTTATCAAGACATAGAATACAAAATGAACAAGAGTTTTGTACTTTAAGTAGTAGCAGCGGACACTTAAAATATTTAATTTACATGTCACAAATAAAACCATGCCAGAGCCCATTTTTTTTACTTTGACCAGTATAGTATTAAAAAGTCACAAAAATGAAGCTGCTTGTGATTTTTACTATAATAGTCATTCAAGCCATTAAAGAACATTGGTTCTCATTGAGCTTAAGAGACTATACCTCACAATCAAAGAACCAAAAATGTATGCATGAGTTATGTATTTTAAAGGAAACTATAGTTGTAAAGCTAAAAGTGAGGTTTGGGATAAGAGACAGAATGAAAGACAGACACTGAACAAAGCCCATCGGGCAGTTAGTTTTGTGGTAGAAAATTTTTTTTTGGAAAGCAATTATTCTTGAGCCCCACGACAAAATCTGCTATACTTAAGTGCCACTCTGCAATAACTGAAGTAGGCAGTTGAAAGTGAGTAGTTAGTACCTCGACTAGTTCGTCTAAGGTTTTGTCCTTTGGTGACTCAGGAGTTACCAGATTCGACAATAGGTTGTAGTGTTTCCTATCCAGAGAGTTAAGGAACACAAACTTCTGTTTTCCAGCTGCTACATCGTTTGCAGCAAAGAAGTTATGAACTCACTTCACGTAGCAAGGAAAAGTCTCTTGACAGGGATCGAACGACTCGATCTTGCTAACAGCAGCCATCATAGGATCATTTCTCTACCTTGTTGCCAATGTAATATCTCCTTAGACTCATTAAGAAACTTTCTTTGTGAAAAACAAAAACTGAATGTACCTTGAAGTTACTTTTAAATACGGGTACTATTAATTGTGAATTTTGCGTTTGGGTTAAAAATCGCAATTATTAATACCTGCAATTATTAATAATGACATCATGATGCCATATAACTATTAGTAATAATTACTTAATCGCAATTTTCAATACGAGCAAAATCTATCTCATGCTA
>NW_003546976.1:0-3793 GCF_000090795.2 Amphimedon queenslandica | reverse complement strand
CTAGACACATACACAATAATTGTTAATAACCATAATAATCATGAATAATAATAATAAGTATGCATGTAATGTATAGGGATACCAAAGTTTGTCCATATGAAGATACCACACCCTATTGTACAAAATTATACACAATTGACCCCCTATTATAACAAGACACCTACGGTGCATGGCCTCGCCCCTATAGCTGTTATGGTGCATGCCCTCACTGCAATAGCTGTTTAATTATCAGCATTAAAAGAGTCTGCTCAACATTAGCTTCCTGCAGTTGCACTTGCTCTTGAATACCTGCAGAAGTAGCAGCACTGCAGCACATACATGCAGCAGCTCCAGCCCCTCCTATGCATGCAGATTGAAAGGTGTGGTATTACATCATCAACTGCAATGATGGCAGCAAGAAGATCATGTGAGAAAGAAGCTTCACTTTTTCTTTACTAATCAGCAAAATATGATTAACTTGCTAACAGAAAAGTTGCTGCCTTTGTGTATTTGAGATATTATAGGTGCTTTGGTACCTATAACTCAGCAGGTTTTTGCTCTAGCACTTCACAAAAGAGTGACCTCAAAAATTTGGAGTAAGTATAACTCTTCATCAAGTAAGATTTAGAGAACAACTACCTATACCTCGTGTAGGCGAGGCCAACAACTCACGCTATGGTACATTCACTAGCTATGCACAACAAAATAAAACAAGCTTACAGCCTTACATTAATATTGATATTCAATGATATTAGTTGTCCATCAATTACTGGTACCACTGATACAGGAGGAGTAATGAGAGGAACTGAAAGATACGCTGTGAATATATACATGAAGCCATAGTAATGCTAACCTGTTTCATAATAAAAACTGATATTATTAGACGAACCTATTCCAGCATCATTAATAGGAGAAACTGATACATTATTTAATATACAAGGATCAGGATTAGTAGCTGATAATATAATACTCTTGTTAGTAGTAGTAATGTTCACTAATCCATTGACTATATAGTATCCAGTGATAGGTACATTATCCAGTGTATAAGGAGCTGTCCATGTTAATAATACACTGGATCCATTAATAAAGGTATAATCCAGATCAACAACACTATCCAATAGACCTAAAGAAGTGACTAATGATACAATTAAACTGATACATTACTATACCTTGTATTGTTAGTGTAGCATTGTCACTCCTGATATTATCAGGAGCAGCAATACAATGTATAATACTATTATTATTAATTTCTCTTGCATGAACTGATAGCTGTCTTCTTCTTATAGTTCCATTAATAGTGTATTGACCTAATTCAGTAAATCCTCTGTTAGCATTGATATCTTCAGCCGCTGGTGTTTCACCAACATAGAAGAAAATGAAAGAAACTCCAGTTGCTTCACAAGTAAAGGTCACAGTTGAATTGACACTTGTATTCACTGATACTGGCTGAGTTATAATTTCTAGAAATATAAGAAATTAGAGTGAAATTGCCCAGCAGCCCATGGAAAGCCTTATTTTGACTAAGGGTCGGAAGGAGGTGAATTTATAAAAGCAAGCAGTTACTGGTTGTTAGCTTAAAAAACATGCATGCATATAGTCATACAGTACTAAAAGGTTACAAGTGAAAACCCATGTTAGGCCAATGGCCAGTAGAATGCACCCACCATAAAAATTTAAATTCCTACAAAAATAAAATACCCTTGCATTCATGCAGCATTATTAAGTCTCAAATGAAATTTCTTATAAATCCCCTAGGTGCTAATGATTACAACAATGATATTCATCCATAATAAATAATTTTTCATATACAGTATCCTCCATGATGCAAATTACTGATGGCAAGAAGGTCTCAAGATCAAAGGAAGATCAAAGGCAGTGACACCGCCTGGCCATTTTTGTGAGCTACAAGGTACCAAAGGTTCGGAAGTAGCATTTATAGAAACTATGGAGGCCAGACTACATCATATAGACCAGGTAACTCTTGCTGCAGCATAGTTTTCTTGCTGCGCTTCATTTCAGCACCTTTGGCTTTGATCTGCCTTTGATGTAGAAAACTTCTTGTTGTCAGTAATTTATATCATGGGCGGCTACAGTAAATGATTTGAAAATAATTTTAATGCCTAGGACCACTCAGAGTGAGAATTGCTTGCACGGGAAGACAATTACGGTTGTAAGGCGTGGCTTGAGACAAAAGGGCTGACATAAGATTTCTGGAGCAAATTCGACCAAATCTCTTACAGAAGAAGCTTAAAGGCAGCTGTTCTTTTTTTATAACAAGCACTTTTTAGCTTTTGATAGAGCTACAGCAGGTAAATAAGGTATTTTCTTTGTACCTCCATTGACTTCCTTCTCCCCTTCCTTAACAAACTTGCCAACCAAAAATGGCAGGCAATTATGACATGTGAGCAGATACCATATATAAAACAAGTGATAAAAGTGTAAAAATAATCCTATAATTATTTTCACCACCTTGCATGTACAGCTGGGTTTTTATTAAGAAATATAGAGGTTCTTTCTAACTTATAAAGGAGTGTGGGCGGGTGGTTGCTAAGGCTTGAATATGTGTATAGAAGAAATGTAAGTGTGGACATACAAATATATAAATATGCAAACATCGCATGTGGGTGAAATCAATTATAGGACGATGTGGGGGGTACGTTCCCAGGTTGTGATAATGAAATATATAGCTTTTGTATGCAATTCTCACTCTGGGTGGTCTATAGTCCCTCACTGGCTATGGTGAGACCAATGATACAAAAAAATCACATGCAGCAATGCAATGATTTTTTTGAGTGTACATTCTTAGCTACAGCAGGCAGCTAAAGCATAAGTATGCTCATAATCAGTCGGAAAGTCTAATATGGCTAATAAAAGCCAGGGGAGTTGTTAGGGGGTCCATTGGATGCATTAATTGGCACTCCATTGACCAAGATGCACCCACTGAGTCAATAATTTGTCTATAAAATACAGTGGTGGATCTAGGGGGGCCAGGGGGGCAATGCCCCCCCAAAAATTTTTCTGGAGTAATGTAAACTTAGGTTTACCTATATAAACTGTGAAGCAGCTGCAGTACTGGACTATGCAAACAATCTTTAAACCACAAAGGAGCTCATTTTAACAGGCTTAAGGCCCCCCAACATTTGTGGTTACAGTATTTCCTTAAATAAAAGCCCGGGCGTCTATTTCCTAAAATGGTATTTGGACCTCGAAAAAAAAATAGAAAAAACTTTTGGCCCAGAGCGGGATTTTGAACTCGTGGCATCATGTACTTGACTCCTGGAACTTAAGGCAGTATCCACAAGGCTACTAGGTTCATTTTAGTCTGAACTTGCGTATTTATGATTGAATAAGACTTATTCATAATTAATTAGAATAAATTATACGGTCAAGAGGGCAATGTGGTAACTTGCCTGTACTTGCCAATGGAGATAAACATAAAAAGGCTGCTGCTGTTGCTGTGTAAACTAGACACAGACCAATGAATTATAGTTTCATAATAACTGATTTAAATGAGAAGGATTTGTCTATGTCCATAGCAGCTGTTTTAAAATTCTATTTGAAGTGTTATAAGCATTTGAGTAAAAATCCAATTTGAGAGGCAATGCCATGAGAAGTTAAATATTTTTCCAGCCTGATGTGTCACTACACATCTAAAACTGTTATACTGACCTAAAATTTATCTTACTTATCTTAGTTTATACAAGAAAACATGTAATTATACAATTATGGTACTGCATCAAATCAACGGCAGTGCCCTCTTGACCGTATTAATTCCAATATTCGTGAATAAAGGTGGGTTCTCAATATGACGCAT
>NW_003546974.1:29602-40723 GCF_000090795.2 Amphimedon queenslandica | reverse complement strand
ATGACAATTTTTGTATGTTGTAAATTACATGTATTATTGAATCTCTATTATTTGTATAATCCTTTATAGGAATTCCAATCTTCTAAGCCACCACAATTAGTTAAAGCTAAAGCTACCCCAGAGAAACTTCTCTAAGTCACCCAAGCCATTGCTCTTGCAATATGCAATATTGCAATATTATTTTATGCAATATTATTCAATATTATTTTATTAATCATCTTGATTTATGCAGTAATAATTATAGAATTAGTGACCACAAAAATGTGAAAAATGTGCTAAAATAATGTGCCAAATTTGAATTATAACGTTTTAAGACTGATACATGTACATGTACATGTATAAGTTTTATGATACGCTATCACATCAAACTGACTCACATTAATGGGCAAATCAAGAAGTAGTATAGATTTAATTTTAATTTAACTGTTATTATTGTTAATTTTAGTTTTATTATTATTTATTCATTATTTATGGGTGTAGGTCATAGCCTGTTTTTAAGAATATGCCATTGCCTATAAAGCTTTGCTGCAGTTCCTACATCACATTGTACTTAAATCAGATAACTCCTCCCTTCGTGTTAAGCTCCTCTCATTCACAAGAGAGGTTGCTAGTGCTGTCAGTGACATTGTTAAGATTACCAGTGAGTTTAAGTAAGGAGCTGGTTTCATTGATGATATGAGTAATCCTGAGGTCGGAGCTAAACGAGAACCCCTTGCAGCTGCCACCTCTATTGAAGCTGCGTTGATGTATCTTTCAAAATTGTTATTGTTTCATTTCTCACTGATTCAGACCACTGATGCTCATTTGAATTTTGATGCTCAGATCCTTGAGGCTGCCAAGAGCATTGCAGCTGCCACCAAGAGCCTGGTACAGTCGGCTATAGACACTCAACGCGGGAACTGACAGAACAAGGGAAGAGTAGATCTGTCCTTGCAGATAGTCTGTGGTCTGATGGACTTGTTTCTGCTGTAAGCTTTTATTAATATTACTATTTGTGTACATGTCAGTACATGTATGTATTTATTTGCTTATTTTCTCACTTGTAGGCCAAGTTAGCAGCTGAGTTAGCCTGTCAGTTACATGTATGTGAAGCAGCTAGTGATGTGGTTTAAGGTGAAGGTAATGCACAGGAATGAAGACTCATTAGGGCCTCTAATGCAGTTGCTACTACTGTACAACTCCTTAATGCTGCTCAAGTTATGGCTGATCCTCACTCTGAAAATAATAAGAGATTACAAGTAAAGAATATGGGAGAGAGAGATGAATGGAGAAGAGGGACAATAAGGAGTGAATGGAGATATACAGGAACACAAAGCTGATTGTATTGTTATTATTATTTATTATTGATCAATAGAGAGCTGGCCAACAAGTCAAGAAGGCTACAGAGACACTTGTCAAAGCAGCAAAAGACTCAGCTGACAATGCAAAGGAAAGAAAGGTTGATGCATTTGAAGAATTAATTAGACATGTAAGTCATAAAGATATATATATGTATGTGCATGTATATGTACTGGCTATAAGGAATTCTTTTGAGAGAAAAATGCCATTATTTTTTATTCAAGGTCGTGACAAATAAATCCTTAAGCATGTTTTCTCAATATGACTTATTTCTTTGTTGTGCCAGTAGTATAGAAACAAGTAAACAGCCATCAAAAGTCAAAACATCAGAAAAAAATTTATTCTGTGTATTGATGCACATTACCATTTGCCTTTACAGCATTTCTAGTTGTAACACAAGCACACAAAAAGCTGCTTGTACATTATTATGTACTTGTAAATGTATAATAGGTCTCATTTTGGGGACCAATTTTTATTCAAGTACATTAACATGTGGAAGATAGTACACGTACATGTACATTTGTACTTCAAGTTGTAACACAGTGTGAATCAGCCTTTAAGATATAGAACAATAATGATTGGAATTAGTCTTTGTGTTGTATCATGGATTACAACTGGAATTTATATCAGGGAAAGATTTGGATTGATCCCGGAGTTATTACCAACCGTATTGGTGTCATTGCTTTCAATGTTAATATAATCCAGTATAATATTGATCAGTTAATTGGAGCATCAGCTAATGAACTGAGTACTATAATATACTGGAATATTGCTGCTATACCAGTTGCAAAAATTATAAGTGATTGGTTACGGCTTACTAGGATGCTACTGCTGAGTTCATCTATATTATTGTAATAGGAGTAGCACTGTCTCTTATACTGGTGTCTCATTCATTATTTAAACACAATCTGTAGAATGCATCACTGATCAAGAATCCGATCAAACTGATAGTTAGAGTGTTGTGTTATGCCAGGAAGCACAAGTATCCTGAGAATCGTAGTGCTCCGACCTACTGGGAGGAAGAGGCTCCTTCAAGACTAGACCTGGGTAAGGATAAATATGGTGGACCATTCACAGAGGAAGAGGTAGAAGATGTGAAGACATTCTTTCATATGTTACCAATATTCATTGCTATCTTTGGATTTGGACTCATTTCAACTATTTTTCATGGTGAAAGCAGTGAGGTAACACCGGAACCACTCTAAGAGAGGGCCAGCTACACCAATTTGATTTAGCTTAGTCAGAAGGTTAACATGAGAGATGCTATCGAATGCCTTTTTGATATCAAGGTAAACAACATCAATAGAAGAAGTTTTAGTATTAATGGAGTTAATGATATCATGGATAAAGAGTAGCATCTGATGCAGGACAGACCTGTTGGTCAGAAACCCCAAACTGCTTATCAGTAATTGTAGGAGTAATAAAGTCCACAATTTTGTCATAGATAAGTTTCTCTAATACTTTGGAGACAGAGCAAAGCAAAGATATAGGCCTATAGTTTGCCACATAAGTTAGAGTTATCACCAGCTGGAACCACCACTGCACAACAGAAAAATAGATCTATTTTAATTCCTTCTCTCTCTTGAATTTTGAGTAGTTTATCATAAATAATAAGGTTCATTGATGACGACTATGAGTTTTATGACAGCAAGTTCATGATCATGAAGTGGAAGCACGTGGTTGAAGTATACGTAGACTATCCAGAAAGACAGTATACGGAGAAATCTTATTGTGGGCGTTTACCTTATTGCAAAATGGCCGCTGAAAGCCCCGGAAAAGGTCAGTCCATAGATTATGGTCAGTCGATCCCTGGTTGAGCAGTGCATGAGTTGTATAATTCAGTTACTGTTATTTCTTTTTACTTATAGAATATCAACCAGTGAAGAGGGATGGACACTGCGTTATACGGGTTGGAGACTACCTGTATATGTGGGGTGGGAAACAGCCTGATTTTCCTGAAGTGCATAATAATGAAAAGAAGAAATCATTGTGTTCTATCATGGAGGTCTGCCACTTGGTGACTGGTAGGTGGGAGCAGAAACCCACCACTGGTAATCCTCCACTGGGTGTTGTTGGCTATGCAGCTGCTGCTATTGGAAATGAAATATTTTATTTCGGAGGCTATTGCAACCATGTTAATTGTTTTCACAATAGTTTATACAGGTAAACTAGTCAGTCTAGTCTGACCCCACTTATTTGTCATTTGGTGTGGTGCGACGAAGAATGGACATGATGGTTATTTATAAATATTATGCATGTATCATATTTTATACAGTTTTTGTGTTGACACCTTCAACTGGAAGGAACTCTCTCCTACTACATCTTGTCATGGTCCTGTGATGAAGTGGCGCTGTGCAATGATAGCAATAAAAGTCAACAGTGAAGACTATCTTGTAGTAATTGGGGGATCAGGACCACCATATAATAATGCACCAGAACAACCTGGTGCCCAGTATAGTCGTTGGTATAATAATGAAATACATTTTTATGAAGTCTCATCAGGTCAGTATAACAGCACATACATGTACCGTATTTCCTTAAATAAATGCCCAGGCGGCTATTTCCTAAAATGGTATTTGGACCTCAAAAAAATATAAAAAATAAAAACTTTGGCCCGGAGAGGGATTTGAACCCATGACCTCATGCACTTGACTCCTGGAACTTAAGGCGGTATCCACGAAGCTACTGAGTTACTTCTAGGCTAAATTTGCGTATTTATAGTTCAATTCTATTGCTACCCCAGCGTTTATTTGCATGCAACTCCTATTTAAGGATATACAGTACATGTAATATTGTAGTTTTAATGAAAGTGATCATTAATAAGACATAATATTTATATGTATTATTTTAGGTGATTGGATATTACCAACTGTGACTGAAGACAGACCACCTCCTATTGATTCTTTTACTTTAACATCAATTAATAATTCCAGTGCTATATTTTTTGGAGGTGAAACTGCTAATGGATTCAGTAACAATGTATATATTGTTAATTTTACTGATACATCAGTAGTGAGTCTATTATTAGTATTATATATTAATCAAATTATACAATGTACATGTATGTTACTGTGTCGGTATGCTTTATGATAATTAATTAAGTTTAATTTTTATCTTAGAATTTTTCAAAGTTATTTAATCCTGGAGGATCAGTACAATGGCCTAAGGAAAGACGTGCTCATTCCAGTGTATTGATTAACTCTAGCTCAGGACCACACCTACTAGTAGTGGGTGGTAGTAATCATGATCTTTGGATATTTGATTTTAAAAATAAATCATGGAAGGAACTGGTAAGTATAACATTATACTGTGGGTGTGGTTTAAACGTTTTGGGTGGAGTTTATGATTTTGTATGAATTATTGAGAAATGAGTTACTTTAAAGAGACAATTGTTAGTGAGTATTCAATTTAGCGTTTTACAAAAAATTGCTAGCACTAATATTATTTTTTGATTTAATTATTAATATTAAAAATTAATTATCAAAAACGTTAAATTAAATACCAGCCAAATGTCAGTATCATGAAAATTGCTAAGATAAGTACACGCTAATGATTGTCTCCTTAAGGTAATCAAATTTTAATTACATGTACAATTATATAGTCGGTTTTAGTTGAGAAGAAACGGAAGTAAATCAGGGTTTTTGTCATTAAAACATTGCGTGTAGCCCCGCCCAAATATGGCTGCAATGTGCAAGCTCTGTCATTCTTTGAGTGTTTCTTCTCCTTTAACTTACCTTACTATCTATTGTACCTCTACAGTGGTTGCTGCTACCTCCATCTATCCTTTCCTTGTTTATGGTGCCTGTTTTTAGCTGATATAGACCTCGGAATATGGCTTAATCAGCGAGTGTACTGGCAATGAAGAACAACTAAGATTGAGAAGGCTGTGGAGTGATATAGCAAGAATTATCCTCAAGAAAAAGCTCCTAGTTGAATATTAGTAGGTCTAGAGAGCTTGATATGTTTTGTTTTATTTTTCAAATAAAAAAAACATTATTTTTGACTAAATGTAATGAGATGCAAATGATATACATTGGAGTGACGTATATACAATTCGTCATGGCGGCTCTTTTCATCTCAATTGGAAGAACCCGTTTAGAACCTTCCAGAGTACCTAGAAACTAAAAAATTGGTAAGGATTTTTGGAAGAGACCGGCCATTATGCAGCTATACCAAATTTCAAGTTGCTAGCATTAGTGACAAAAAAGTTATAAGGGGGGTGGCGATGGTTTCTTCTCAACTGAAACCGACTATACATGTATTACATGTATGTGATCATTTTTTATAGTTTAATGTACCAGACAGTGTCACTGATAGATATGATCATTCTCTTTCCATATTGAGTGTGACACCAACCACTAACTGGATAGTTGTGTTTGGAGGGTTCACATCGTACACTGATACAGCAGTTATTGAACTCAGTGAGTGCATGTAAATACAAATGTACTGGCAATTTGTACATAGTTAACAGTATAACCTTTTAGTATAGGATATTATTTTGCCTGATTTGTTTTATTACATGTAAATAACGTAATAATTAAAAATAATGAAACTAATTAAAAATCAATGCTTTCCACTATACAGTATAGTAGCTGATATTATATTAATTGTCATTAATTCAACTTATTGTGTTACTGTATAGGATATACTAGTAATAGTGATTGGTCTACTAGTATAATACGTCTGGACCAGTATAAGGAGAAACTACAAGAAAGGAGAAGAGAATGGGAAGCATCACAATCAGTACAACCTGAGGATAGAAGAGAAATAGATCGTCTGATGCATGTACTACAAGAATTGGAAAAGGAACTACAGGAGGAGAGAAGAGAAAATGAACAAGTCATAACTACACTACAGCAACAACTTCTAGGAAGAGAACAACAACTTCAACAAGCACAGCAACAAAGAGAAGAAAGAGAAAGGCAAATTCAGGATCTTCAGCAACAGCTTCAAGAAAGAGAGAGGGAATCAGAGCAACAAAGACAAAAAAGTGAATGGGAGGTTGAACTGGGCAAGGAAAGAGAACAGGATCTTCAACGGCAGCTTCGAGAACAAGATCAGCATCTTCAACAAGCACAGCAACATGAACAAGAAAGGGAGAGGGAACTTCAACAGGCAAGGAAAATAGAAATTAATGCTTTGGAAAGAGAGCAGGATCTTCAACGACAGCTTCGAGAAAGAGAGCAACAGCTTCAGTGGGAAATTCAACAGGGTGCAGAAAGAGAACAGGGTCTTCAAGGACAGCTTCTACAAGCTCAACAGCAGCTTCAGGAAACTCAAGAAAGAGAGAGAGGCCTAGAGCAGCAACTAAGAGAGAGAGCCAGACATTCAACAAGTAAGAGATAAATCATTTAATTGTTTTTAAATTTTAATGAATGTTTTAGATGCTACTACTTCCTCCTCCGCTAATGTAGTACATGATTCAACGTCAGTATCATCCACTGAAGGAGCTAGTAAGTGATAATACTGTGTGTACATGTATATACTGACCTTTGTTAGGATCATCTGCTACTGTTGATGTCAATAAAGTAAAGAAAGTGATCAATAATGTTCTTGTATTTCATTATGCTGATCTCAGTTCTTTGAATACATCCCTCTTAAATCTTGCCAGTCAGTTATTTGCAGCTGGTCTTATTAGTGATGAAGTCAGAGAGACTCGTAGCATGGAAAAATTTATAACCGAGTTCAAGGCTAGTCTTAATTTTAAGAGGAAGTTACCTAAAGTGCAGGAGCACTGTCAAAAGTTCTTAAACTCATTCATTGCTGTAAGAGGCAGTTATGCTGATGCAGCAGAAGCTTTAGGTGAGGACTGGATTGAAGCTATTAGGAATGAACTGGGGTTTGATTTTAATATTGAGATTGATGTTAGATAGTAATGTAATTGATTTTGCTTGATTCACTTAGGTTCTTTTATTATGCATGTTTACATTTTATATGGCCAATCATGGAAAATTTTTTGGGTATAAATTTTTTATATAATGTGAGTTTTATGAAAATTGATTAAATTATTATTTTTGTGATAATTAATGTTAATTTTTTATTACAATAAAACTTGTGGTTCTGACATACATGTAAGTCCCAGAGAGAAGTTTTTGCCAGCTCATTAAGTTTAACTCGTCTCTTATAGTGTGTCCTATTAATATATTCCGTAAGTATATACTGAATCAAGTGGAGGGGAATAGAGGACAGAGAGAGAAGGAGAGGGGCAGAGGTAAGATAGTTAGTAAATGATATGTATATACACAGTGATATTAATTTATTGTACATGTAGATCAGAATATACCTCATTCTGCCTTTTTAAATAATAGGTTGTAATTTAATAAAAGATAGTATTTATAAAAGAGAATCGCTTTTAATAAAAATCATGAATTCTTTTAAAAGCTAAATATCTACACATACACATGTACATGTTCTTATGTGTGTAGAAAGTTGTTATTCTGATCAAAATTAGATTTTTTATGATATTTTAAAGTTGCACAACAATCAGGCAAAAGACCATAAGTGTGGCCCAAGACCCGGTACTATAATACAGGGTCTTAGGTCAAATTTTGCCAAAATTTTAAAGTAGTTTTTTGATGCATATAAAAGATGTTATATTTTGTAGAAAGATTGCTGAGCTCATAATGATCAAAATTGGATTTTTTATGAATTTTTAAATAATTATTTACTCCAAAAGACCATGGGCTACAGTACAGGGTCTTGGGCCAAATTTTGCCAAAATTAAAAAGTAGAGAATAATATTTGTCAATTTTTGTAACTTTTTCTGATACACATACATAATCTTATGTTCGTAGAAAGTTTGATCTGATCCTGATCAAAATTGAACTTGTTGTAAAGATCAGGTGAAACATAATGGATTAGTACAAGGTCTTTTGCCAAATTCTGTCAAAATAACTAGGAGTGTAGAAAGTTTAAGCTATTTCTGACAAATGTTTTTGAGTACTGGCCATTTTAAGAAAATACCAAAATTAAAAGAAATTACCCAAGGCTATAGCGCAAGTTTTTTTCCAAAAATGGCTCCAAAATCACCCCAAATTTTCATTAAATTTTCTGATGCGTACTGATGTCCTTATGTTATAAAGCAAGTTTGAGCTGATTTCGACTTCTATTTTTAAGTTAAGGCCATTTTAAGAAAGAACCAAAATTCTAAACAATAACCAAGGATAGCTAATAGTTTTTTCCAAAAAATGACTCTGAAATCATACTCAATTTAGTCAAATTATGTATTTTGATTCATATTATTGATGCCCTCTGCTATGTACAAAGTTTGAGCCCATTCCAACTTCAATTTTTTGAGTTATGGCCATTAAAGAAATATTCCAAAAAAGCTAATATTTTTACTGTTTTTTTTTAATTCTCTTTGTGAGGACGGCCCCATCATTTGCTATTTACCAACTGACAATAAGACAGAGGACAGCACTTTTTATTATGAATTACTTTCTCAGATTTCTCATCAGTTAGCAGTTAACAAAATAATAACCGCATGTGCACTAGTAAAAGGGCCTCATTGAGCTATATTGTGTAGTAAATAAAATATTATTATTATTATAACTGATGGTGTGCAAGTTGTCGTTTAGGAACAACAGCAAAATAACAATTATCATTATGTTATATAGCAAAAAAAATCTTTTCTACCAAAATTTGAAATCATCATACAAAAATACAAAACTAGATCTAAATAAAATGCTGTTCTTCATTGTAGTGGCACTCTTGTTTGTACAAGTTAAAATTATTCTGTATCAGTACCAATTGAATACAGTCATTGACGACATGATCATAATCAATAAGATACTTGTTATAGAACCACAGACCTTTTTTCATTTGATTCAGTATGAATGGAAGATCACTAGCACTGACTATACATATTTTATGTCTCAAGTATCCTTCTAAACATCCATTCTTTCTTGCACCCCAAAATCTTTGTGAAAATCTTGGCATTGCTAGACCAGCAGCCTTTAGCTTCATACGATTACCAGGAGCATCCTTCAACTTGTTAAGTGTGGCAAAAAAGAATTCCTCTGCTGATCTTGTGTACTGTAATCTTTTTCTCAGTGCTATTGCTTTACTGTCAGTGAGTGCATATTCAACAAAATCTCTACTTAAAACAGCTTCCAATTTCCAATTGGAATTTCCAATTAGTCAAATTTCTGCAAAAAATGCCAATTTTACACACTTTCTGCAGAAAATTTACAAAAAATGTTTAAAATGACATTAATTGTGCAGAAACAGATTAAAAACTGTCAAAAGTGTTGTGTGTTTGGACTGAATCTGTGTAAACAAAAATTAAGAAGCTTAAAAAGTTCTACAAAAAGGAGACAGTCAATTGTGATAAGTTTCTTTTTGATATTGAAGTTCTTGAAACTTTCAACCTTGAATTTCACTTGAACTTGTATCTCGTATTAAAGTAGAAAGCATAAAACAAAATCTAAAATTAATTTTGAAATTTCAAATACTGCAGAAGACTTTATAAAATTTCAAGATAGTGATGAACATTTAGTGATAGATTGATAGACACAAAATTTCTACTTTGAAAATTCAAAAGACACTACCGAAGACTTTTTGAAATTTCAAGATTGTGATGAAAATTTAGCAATAGATTGATAGACATGAATTTTTGACTTAGAAATTTTAAAAGGAAATTGTTTGAAATTTCAGAAGCTCATTCGATAAAGGAAAATAGAGTTTGAAATTTCAAAGTGCAATAACAAAAGAGACAACATGCAAAAGCAATACATGTATTATTACTATTGCTTTAAGTAAAAATAATTATACTATTCTAATTATTATACCACAGAATTACAGATATTAATAATAAATTCTATATCATGCACAAATGACCATTACATTGTAATCCTATTAAGGTTTGAGCAAAACTGCTCCATTCAGTCATTCGATTTTTGTAGATACTAGAAAGAATGTAAAACATTGAGGGGCTCTGCCTCCTGGCCACACCTTCTACTCAAGCCCTGAAACGTATTCACATGCATGCATACAAAAATTCTCATATGTAAGGACTTTGCCCAATTAGTAATGCGGTAGTGTTACTAAGTATGATTCACCCCACTTCAAATATGTAAACTATTATGATTGTTTGAAATTTCAAAGTATTATTGTTATAGTTTGAAGTAATGTACATGTATAATTTTTGTGTTTTGAATTTTCAAAGTCCACTAATGTATGTTTGAAATTTCAAGACTGAGTTTCAAGTTTGCAAGGCATGATTTCAATTTTATCAATGTAGAGTTTGAAATTTCAAATTCATATTAAAATATCTCAGAGGAGTATGAATTCTCTAATCAGTACTTATGACCAGAATAATATGCTTCTGCAAATCTGGCGTCTTTTGAGCTAAAATTTAAAGTACAAATAAAATATTGTCTAAAATTGGCTAAATTTGCAGAAAATAAATTGTAATTGGAAATTCCAGTTGGAAATTGGAAAGTGTTTAAAGTTAAATGTCATTAGAGATGATGGTAGCATAAAGAAAGTTTGGAAACAAGAATCATCCACACGAACATCATCCACACAAACAACTGTAGTACCAGAAGGTACATCAATATTATTAATATGATACATAATGTAACTATTGAGTGTAGGAACAACAGAAAAGGATGAGGATCAAGTTATGTTGCTACAAGAAAAAGTTAAAAGAATTCAAAAACAACTGGAGGAAGAAAAAGAACTTCATACAAAAGAGAAACAATTTCATGAACAAGTTAAAAAGAAATATGAAGAAGAAAGGCTTCAACAGAAAAGGAACCTCATTCAAAATGAAGAGAGAAT
>NW_003546974.1:25932-27063 GCF_000090795.2 Amphimedon queenslandica | reverse complement strand
AAGCTTTGAGAAAAAGATAATTTATTTAGCTTCATTGTATTTTAATAGCAATCCGTGGTAGCAAAAGCCGAATATTTTCAAGAATAGACCACTTTTCCTAGCCAAATCTTCGTGTTTCACTCTATTTGGTCAAGATTAGCATTGATAGGTAGAGAAAAGTACCTAGATTAAAAAATATGTGGGGATTTTCTAATCTCTTTTTTGTTTGCGAGTTACAGTTGCTCAAAGTTTGTGATTTAGCCTCTTCGAAAAATTTTCAGGCAGCACTGGGGAAAGCAAGAGCAACCAAACTATCTCAGTCTCTTTTAAATATCTAGGCAAATTTTTTGTGCTTACTCTTTCTTTGAATAGAGCTTCAGATGCTAAAATAAATTTCAGCTTTTCTTCTTTCTCCTACCCACGTGCCATGTTTATCTCCACTGCAGTGCAGTGCTAGGTGCTGACCACACCTATAATTTATTTTATGGATCAGTGCAGTAATTGGCTAATTGCATTGTTGCACTTTGTCAAAATCTATTATCCTTTTTTCAAATATCAAGTTGCTTATATATATAATATCATGATGGGGGCAGTACAAGTAACACATTATCCCTCAGGTGGATCTCAGCAGGCGAGTCCACGCACCATGGTGCTTCATTTTGTAACATGTTCCTGTCAGCAACAAATAATTGCAAGTCTTTAATCCACCATTTATCCCCATTTGTGAGATCTGAATCATCAGATGTTTCTACAAAATTAAATGAAAATAATACTGCTATTGCATTCCCTTTCATTTGTGCATGTACCACAATTGGCATCATCCTCATTCTTTCCAATACACCTGTCCTTATTTTTTGATTGCTGTGCTAATAAAATATAAAATAAACATAGCCATGTCCACAATGCAATGTCAATACCTCTCTTATTGAATCCTCTGCAAGGCCTATGATAAACTGTCTCTTCTCCTTCACCATCTGTATGAACTCCTACAGAAATCACAGAATTAAATTCCATGTACTGTCTCATTACCTCTCTTACTCTTTCTTTTGCTAAATTCTACCTCATCCTCTGACTGAACATATAACCTGTCACCCATAGTTTCATCATTTTCTAATTGAACTTTGCATAAACATAATTATAACATTATAATCA
>NW_003546974.1:11958-22666 GCF_000090795.2 Amphimedon queenslandica | reverse complement strand
TGGAAGTGTAGGAGGAATAAAAAATTTTGAAATGCTTGAAAAATCACTACTGGGAGGAACTGAACTTTCTTTGAAACATCGATCCTTCAGTAGGCCATCAGAGTGAACATCAAAATCTTCAATATCAGAATCATCAGTGTGTACAACAGATGGCATACAAGGTTTTGTCATGCAAGGACTATACAATGGAAGATATTTCAAACCTGACTTCTTGGCCAACAAATCTGGTCTAAAAATAGAAAAGTTATCTTCTTCTGTATCAGACCAGGGCCGTAGCCAGGAACTTGAAACAGGGGGTTCGGAAATTGCTGCGCGCGAAGCGCGCAGCAAAAATTTTAACAGAATGGGCGTGGTCGGTAGGCGTGGTCTTGAGCTACGCATCTCAGCCATGTGCTGACTCAGCTAAAATGGCTATCTGTGCTTCTCGCTGCTGCCAAAATGCTAATCCTGCTTTTGCAGTGCTGTTCTTCATGACAGGAGCTAATCTAAAACTTTTTTGCAGCTACAACAGGGGGTTCGTCCGAACCCCCCGAACCATCCCTGGCTACGGGCCTGCAGACATGTAATTTTGAACAAGGCTTCTACTAAATGGACATATACCAGTAACTCTAAAGCTAGACTGGATGTTTTTCATTGTAAATGATTTAGTCCAAGCCTTCGAAAAGAGCCCACAAAAATCATAAACAGATATGTTGGTCCTCCCTGGATTATCAACAAAGAACTGGTGACATAAGTTGACAGAAATCGACCTTGTAGTGGACCCAATGACTTTTCTATTACTACTGAGTAATAAACTAAACAGTAATGATAGTAAGGATGAAATTTAATGCTTTTTTAAAGACTAGATAAGTGTGTAAATGCCGCAACTGTGTTTAAAATGGGGTGTGTCTATTTTTAGTCCACAAAGACCAGGTTGTGCACATCCAGCAAATAAAATCATCATCCTTTTTTATTCCTCTACAAACTTTGAAGTGCTTGGGGGTACATAGTCTTATCTCTGGGTTTCTCCGTAAAACACATGCCACCATTCTTTTTTCAGGAATATTGTTGGAAACTGTCAGCCCTTTTGTCCGAGGCAGCGAGACTATCTGATACCCTATTTTAATTATTTTGATAATCCACTATACTAATTCATTCTTTTCTTGTATAGGTGATGGACCAGGCCTTCCTGAAACTTGCTTAATTTTTGAAGCTGGAGTGGTCATGCATGCATGTATTGGTGGAGCTCTTTGGTATTGAGTATTTTCTCAAGCAGTAACAGAGATTTTTCATCACAAACTGTCTCTATAACCTTTTCCAAGTCTTTAGTCTTCCATTTCCCCCTTCTGTTTGCTGTTACTGTGTGATTATTATCACTGTCTGGTAACTGCCTCCGTCACCAAGGTGTATTTGCTCTTAAATAACTCTTACTACGTTATTTATATATTGTTTTACATAGTTCCATCAAATAGTGTAATTAATTTCCTTTGTATTGATATATAATGTTGGCATATTTAAAACTTTCAGTCTGCAGTTTCAAACTGTTGAAGTTTTTTGTATTTTAAGAGACATTTGATTGTTTGGACTTAGCAATTGACCATAATCATTTGCAGTCAAATATAACATAGAATAGCTATTGCAAACTTGCTGAAATTGGTTATAGCTATTGCAGATGGAGAGCTATACCCCTCAGAAAAACTTGGGTTCCTACTCAAATGTTTAAAATTTTTATGGTACTTTGAACTCAAGTGTCCGTATACTACCGATGTCCGTAAACTAGCTACGTTACTCTATAGATTTACGGAGAAAGGTGTTTGTGGATGTGGAGCAGCGCTGCAGCAGCGCAGCGCAGGGGCGCGCACAATGGGCAGTTTGGGCACACCTCGTAACAAAGATGGCAGCTAAAGTCCTGGACATGCCGGGACATGCTGGAAAAGGTCATTCACTATGTTACCTCTTGTTATCTATAGAGTATCAACCAGTGAAGAGGAGGGATCATTCGGGCCACTGTACGGGTAGGAGACTACCCGGCTGGGGTGGGGACTGGGCCGGTACGAGCCTCAGTGATCTCCCGGCCTAGAGTATCTACGTAGATGAAAAGAAGCAATCAATGTGTTCTGTCATGGAATTTTGCCACTTGGTGACTGGTAGATGGGAGCAAAAACCCACGACTGGTAATCAGTCCTCTGCTGGGTGTTTGTGGCTATGCAGCTGTTGCCATTGGAAATGGAATTTTGGAGACTGGTGTGGTGGTGATTACTGACTGTAATCATAACAGTTTATACACAGGTAAACATAATAGTTACTAATAAAATAGTTGCTATTTTTACGGACCCGTGATTTCACTGTAAACGGCTATTTTTAAAGCAGGATATATACTGGTATATATGATAATCAGCATCATTGAGGCAGCAGGCGGTTTGTGGTGACGCAGTGGGAAAGGCATGGGGCTGGATGTGGATGTGGGCACTAGTTTGAATTCAGCTTAGTCCATCGAAAATGCATGGCAAGTAGCTAGTCCCTAGTCCCCTAGTAGTTAGCATAGTTGCATAGCGTCCCCTAGGTTTAAAATGTGCAAATCATCTTGCCATAACAATAGTGGGATTACGGGACGATAAAAATAGCCACTGCCTACTGACATGTACATGTAAATATTATACAATATTTTATACAGTATTAATGTTGATACCTTCAACTGGAAGGAACTTGCTCCTATTATATCTCGTCATGGTCCTAGGATAAAGTTCAACTGTGACATGATACCAATAAAAGTCAACGGTGAGGACTATCTTGTAGTAATTAGAGAAGGAGATGGATTATATTCTAGCAATGCACCAAACAACCTGGTGCCCAGTGCAGTAGTGGTTGGAATAATGAAATAAACTCTCATCAGGTCAGTATAACAACACATAATAATATTAATAATGTATTTGATTTATAATCAACAAACTGATCATTAATTATAGTATATATATTTATAATTTTAGGTGATTGGATGTCACCAACTGTCACTGGAGACAGACCACCTATTAGCTCCTTCGCTCTAACATCAATTAATAATTTCAGTGCTATATGATTTGGAGATGATATTGCTAACGGAAAGAGCAACAATGTATAATGTTCTTAATTTTACTGATACATCAGTGGTGAGTGTACCTTATTAGTATGATTGTGTGTTATTCGTGTAATTCCATTAATTATTAATTAATATTAGTGTGTGTTTTATGATAATTAAATTTTATTTTATTACTTCAGAATTGTTTAAAGTTATCTAATCCTAGAGGATCAGTACAATGGCCTAAGGAAAGAAGTTGTCATTTGAGTGTATTGATTAACACTAGCTCAGGACCACACCTACTTGTGGTTGGTGGAGATGGTACATGTACTTCTGATATTTAGATACTTGATTACCGTATAGGGGTTTTATTTTGTTGGTATAAAATTTCACGAATTTATTCAGATTTGCCATTTGTTGGTATAAATTTTCGCGAACCTTACCTTCTGCAGCCATTTTTACTAGTGTGCCACACCTCTTTTGTGGAATTTAATTTTGCGAATTTAATGTAAATGCGAAATTCGCAAAATTTATTACCAGTGAAATATAATCTCTATACGGTATTAAGGAAGGAACTGGTTAATATAACATTTTATTGTGGGTGTGTTTTAGACATTTCGGGTGGAGTTTAGGTTTTGGATAAACCATAGGTAATAGAGTAAATGAAAGGGATTGGAAACTTTCACATAGGCGTAGCAATAATGCCATTTGATTATATTGTTGCTAAGCAAAAAATTTTCTGATAAGGTGGTTTGTTTTTTTTTGACGACAAAATTCTTGATTTTATTCATTAAAATTAATATACATGTACTGTAACTCCAAGAAGAGTGCTTTGATGAAAAAACTCGACTATCAAGAATTAAGCTTAATGTTTTGCACTGTGAATCAATTTTATGCCCATAATTTTTTTTCTCCCTCCAGTGAAGGCATTTGTCAATTATCACTAAGCACTGAAAGCTTGTCAGAATATAAAAGAACTTTCAATTACCTATGGAATGATATGAGGTAACACTAGAATAGCAAAAGCATGAAAGTTGTGGAGCTGAAAAAGTGTCAGAATAGATGCCGACGTGTATACCCATACATGTAACTGGTTGCAACATACATTGTAGCTCTATAGAATAAAAACCTTGCTATAGGCATAGCCCTAAACTTTCTATGTAGAAAGGAAGATATAAGCAAGCGCTATCTGATAGTCACATAATATTCCTTCAAGATCCTTCTGCACAGCAACTACTGCATGTATGTAGGAAATTGTGAATGCAGATAAACACGGACGTTGCCAACCAGGTAACCAGGGGTGACTTTTATTTACTCATTTAATTTAATTAATGTGCATGCTCAATAGTACACGACCACATAATTGTAATTTGCCAAAACGTTATCCCTCCAAAGTACATTATAGTTAATTAGTAATGGGTGTGGTTTATAGGACTTTTAATTATTTTAAAATTATTTAATTTTTATTTTCTCTCTCTCTCTCTCTCTCTCTAGTGTTCCATATCAAAGGATGGCATGGGAGGCTCTTAAAAAGAGTATTAATGGTCTGATTAACAGGGTATGTACAATCACATGACTGTCACATGATCACAGACACACCTCCTTAAGTCAACATATCAAATATTGCCAACATTGTTAGGGAGTTGTTACAACTAGAAAGGGGCTCCACCCTCCATTCACACCCCAAATGCACGTACATGCATACGAGCATACAGAAATTTTTCACCAGAGTGGGCTTCCACCCAATTAAACATAGTTTGTGGGCAGTAAGATATTTATATACTCTAATTATTCATTTTTAATATTATTTTTGTTCTTTTTATTAGAGGATTATTGGCACGTTCACTTATCTCAGCTCTGTCTGCCTCGCCCTCTTTTAGTCATGTTTATGCTGCACTGATTGCTATGGTCAATGTTAAATTCCTTGAAATCAGAGAAACGATTGCTAAGAGACTGATTGTTACTTTTTAGAAAGCATTAAAAGGAAAAAAACAAGAAGATTTGTTTGTTGTGCATCAAATTTATAGCACATCTAGTCAACCAATAGGTAATAATAATAATAAACTCTGATCACCCCATATTTTTATTACATTTTATGATGCATATTAATGTTCTTATGTAGAAAGTTTGAACTGATTCCAACTTCAGTTTTTCAAATTACACCCATTGTAAAAAAATGCCAACATTCTGAAAAATATTGACCCATGGTTTTTTTTAATGGCTCCGAATTGATCCCAATTTTTATATGCATATATTGATACACATTGATTTCCTTATGCCATGTAGAAACTTTGAGCCAACTCAGACACTACTTTATACATGTACATGTTATTATTGTTTTTACACTGTAGGTGGTCCACGAGTTGTTAGCATTGGAATTACTGACTGTATTACTGGAAGATCCTATACGAGTGATTCGATCTGTTGAAGTTGCTGTTGGTTTTTTAAAAGAGTGCGGACAGAAACTAACACAACTCTCACAAAGATAACAGGTAAGAAAAATATGCTAAAAAATACACGTCTCTGTCTCTCTCTTCCTCAGGTGTCTTTGAAAGTCTGAAAGCAATCCTCCATGATGCCAGTGTAGACATAAGAGTACAGTACATGATTGAGGTGATGTTTGTTATCAGAAAGAACAAGTTTGCTGGCTATCCATTCATTGTTGAAAGTCTTGATTTGATTAACGAAGATGATCAAGTCACTCGTATAATTTCACTGGATGATGAACTAGATGGAGAAGATAATATTAGTAGATGTAAGTGTTACTATTCATTACATCATTTATGTTACTATTTTTATTACTGATAGTAGTATATTTTCAATGTTACTATTATTTTGCTATTTTTAGATGCATTACCTCATCACAGTGTTACTATTTAATATAACTGACCTTTTCGACATGTTTAAAGTGGACAGTGAGTACCAAGAGAATGAAGATAGATACAAAGCAATCAAAGAGGAGAAACTAGGGGAGGGGTCTTCGGATGATGAGGAAGGAGAGAGTGAGGATGAGGAAGAGATTGAGGGGGAGGAGGAGGAGGAGGGAGAAATGAAGATTATTGATGAAACACAAACTGACATGTTGCAACTGAGGAGGTCTATATACATGTATCTCACTATAATGTCAAGGTATTTGTAAATTTATTATTATTATTATTTCCTTGTGTTTATTGATAATAATAATTATTATTATTCTTTATTTTAGTTTGGATTTTGAAAAATGCACTCACAAGCTACTTAAAATGGAGTTCAAACCAACACAAGAGGTTTGTATGTCATCCATTTAAATTTGCTACCTTTTAACTTCACCTCTTTCCAACCGCACCTCTTTCCTATAGTCTCAAGTTGCTAGCACAATAATTGAGTGTTGTCAGGAGAGGTCCTATCAGAGGTTTTACGGACTTTTGGGTAAAAGATTTTGCCACCTGGAGGAGAAGTGGACAAGGAATTTTGATGCCACCTTCAAGACCAAGTAAGAGAGATCAGTATATTTATTTTTTAAATTTATTTATTTATTTAGTCCTAGTACGCTACTGTGCACAGATTCGAAACTAACAAGCTTGTAAATGTTTCTAAGTTTTTGCTCAATTACTTCATACGGATGCATTGTCTTGGACCTGCCTCTCATTACTTCATTTAGACAAAAAAGAAACCAACTCCTCAAGGTACATGTATGTCATGTGACTGTTATTAATCATTAATAATCTCTTTTAGTCGTATATTCATCAAAATATTATTCCAAGAGCTGGCTGAGTAAATGGGCCTACTGAAACTGAAGAAATGACTTAAAGATCTGTAAGCTATCACTATCACATGATTTTTATGTGACTTGGTTTTTTAGAACTCTCTTGGCTTTTTTCAAGGGCCTAATGCCACGGGATAATCCAAAGAACATGAGATTCTCAATCAATTTCTTTATGTCTAGAGGACTGTGAGGATTATCGTGAGTAATGAGTATTACATGTAATTGAGGTACTTTAAGATTTAATTTATTTATTTTTTAGGCCTGAAGCTCTTACACAAGAGGCTCCCTGTCAGTTATGTCACAAGAAACTTACATCGAATAGTTGTCCATCGTCATCAAGAGTTAGTAGCCACATGTCCAGTTTATGACACATCCTAATTTTTTGTGTTAAAAAAGATTGCACAGATGGGTCAACCAACAAAAATAAAACAACTTCGGAAATTTCACACAAATTATTTTTAACATGAAAATATCCCAATCTGCGGTATTGTATTTATCTCCTTTTTATCTCCTACAATTACCGTATAGCCGGAAAATTTGGTGGTCTAAAACTTTGGCGGTTTTGCATCAAAACTGTCTAAATATAATATTGGTGGTCATTTAATTTGGCAGTTGACTATCTTGTCTTTTCTTTAAACATACTCAGCTCTTCTTAAAGCTGCTCCTTGGCAGTCCTTGCCCAAAGTCTTGACTCTGACTGAAATAGTGAGAAATACTGCCATTTTTTAGTATAATTAACCTGCCCATAAAATTGCAATTTTTATTGGCAGTTATAATATTGGCGGTTTTATTTTGAACTGCCAATCCGCCAAATTTGATTCTCTGCCAAATTTTCCGGCTTTACGGTAGTCCGATTTTTCAGTCTATGTAAATTATGCAAAGAACTATCAAGAAGCAATTTTGACTTTGGAAAAAATCCATGCCGATTATAATGTATCAATCTACTTCAAAGTTAGCAATATACAAACGTACATGTATATGACATAATTACTATTTTGATAGACATAAGGTGAATGTGAACTTTATCAGGAGGCAATAAAGTATATATTGCCAGTCTTACTGGCAGAGTCTTTACATCATTTTTTTGACACATGTTCAATAGTAAAAGTAAGTGTATCTACATGTAAGAGCATGGTTTTGCTATAATACATGGCATGTTTTCCTTCTTTCTCTCATCATGTAGCTAATGCATGCAGCAACAAGGGACATTAATGATCACACTGCTTTCGAATCAGTTAGTCTAAATAATCTGTTCCAGTTTTACCTTTTATTTCTCATTGTCTTCTCCTTTCCTTATAGGCTCTATAAGTATCATTCTGCATTATCTTACTGTAATTGAGGAATTTAATCTCCTGACAAGAAGAAGGCATGTTAATTAATAAAATAGGAAAATTGACAAAATGGGAACAAGAGTTTAAACTGTAAATTAAAGCATGGCATGTGAGCCTGTCATACATGCCTGTAATAATGTTCCTTACTTTTTGTATCTCATTTTCCTTTAGGGAGACGACATTCATATACATGCAACAGAGCTTGTTAAAGGTATTAAGTCCTACTAGTTGCTACTGCATAGCAGGAAAATTTGGCATTATTTGGAAATTTATAATTGAGCATGCTCAGAATAAAGCAGAATTGTTGATTATTTACAATTAATCTGCCAACCACTAAGCCAATTTTTACTGCTATATGGTATGTATAACATTAAATTTTATTTATTAAATACCCACCAAAATAGATGGTATTTTAATGGTTGAAGAAGGAAAGAAAGTAAGTTTTGATTTGATTTATTTTTCTTTTTAATTTTCTAAATTTTTGTCATCCAGGCAAAGAAGGAAGAAAGATGTATTATGTTATTTGATGTGTTAATCATATTGTGCAAGATTGTAAGTTCAACAGGTTTAACTTGAAATATTCAATTATTTCAAAAGAAAACCATGGCAAGCAAATCGAAGCTCAAAGGAATGATGAATATGAAGGCACTCAATTTCAAACTAACTGACAATCAAGACGGTAACCATGACAACTAATGTTACTGTGATAACAGCTACTTTTTTGCAGGTGAAAGATTTATATTAGCAGATTGTGTAAAAAGTTATAGATTTTATGCCAAGTCTCACAAAAAAAATTACTGGATTTTTGGAATTGTTTTATTATTAGTTAGAAGGTACATGCAATGTTTATGTGAATCATATGATCTGTTTCTCCACAATTCTTGCAGTCGATTCAAAGAATAATAGATGTAAAGGAGAAAGAAGAGGAAATGGAGCCTCCCTCAACTCCTACCTGACGCAAAACTATACAAGTAAAATTTTGTGTAAAAAGTGCATGTTTCAGGAGGAGTCAGTGTTTAGGGTGACCTCTCACCCTCTTTTGAACTAGTGTTGTTATTTAATGGGCGTACCGGTCTATATGTCACTCCCTTTTGTAACTCAGTGGGCCTGCTTGATGCAAAGAGCCCACTTAATTTCATGAAATTTGTTATTAAAAACCACTATAGGGTATACATGATGTATATGTATTACCACATAAGCAGTCACGATGAGCTGATATAATATCAGATTCACTTTGTAGCTTAGATAGCCATTGGTATTGAAGACATTAATGTGTACATGTAGTTTCAAGTCTTAGCTAGCAAGCCTGAGGTCTCTGGGTAAGGCAATGGGTCTATTCACTGTGTACAGCCATTTGTATATGTATTAGCACATAAGCAGTCACGATGAACTCATATAATATCAGATTCACTTTGTAGCATAAATAACCAAAGGTATTGATGACATTAATGTGTACATGTAGTTTGAAGTCTTAGCTAGCAAGCCTGAGGTCACTGGCTAAGGCAATGGGTCTATCCTCTTTGTACAGCCTTGTGTATGTGTATTATCACATAAGTAGTCACTATGACCTTAAATAATATCAGATTCACTTTGTAGCGTAAATAACCATTGGTATTGATGACATTAACGTGTACATGTAGTTTCATGTCTTAGCAAGCAAGCCTGAGGTCACTGGCTATGGCAATGGGTCTATCCTCTGTGTACAGCCATGTGTATATGTAATAGCACATAAGTAGTCAGGACGAGCTCATATAATACCAGATTCACTTTGTAGCATAGATAACCATTAAGATTGATGACATTAATGTGTACATGTAGTTTGAAGTCTTAGCTAGCAATCCTGAGGTCACTGGCTAAGGCATTGAGTCTATCCTCTGTGTACAGCCATGTGTATATGTAATAGCACATAAGTAGTCACGATTAGCTCATTGGGGCGAGCATGGGCGAGCCCCACTAAAGGCCTTTTCACACTGGCACAAGTAATGCGCATTGATGCGCATTAATCGTGTTCACACTAGAGTGGTTTTGGAGGTCGTCCCTAAAAAACGGACCGGACCAACGGACCATGGTCGGCGACAAATCTGTTTTACGGACCCGAATGGTCCGCGACATCTCTATTTTACGGACCACTTTGCTCACTATACCGGTAATCCGGCTTACAGATGCTAATGCTTGGGTCAAGATTTACTCTTGCTGAAATCCTGCTTCTCGGTTAGATATAAGCTCAAACCTTCAGATATTGTGAATTTAACAAATTTATTCATGAAGCAACTCAGTGTATACAGCCTGAGCCTGGTACTGAGTACTGAACTTGGATGTTGTGCAGTGACTAGTCTACAAATGGCGGTTTAAATATCTCTTACTTATTTGTGTCACTGTACAGCTTACTGTGGCAAGCAAATCTTGTTCTGAATTCAGTGGAAAAACGGTTACAAATTAGATATGTAATGTAATAATTGCAACTTCTTAAACTTGTCAATGACCACATATGTTGGTACAATTATTGTGGTTGATCATTTTATGCATGAATAACTTTAAAAATTTAAGTCTATACTTGATAACATAACATGCAGTGTATGTGAAATGTATGCATGCAAT
>NW_003546974.1:4994-11948 GCF_000090795.2 Amphimedon queenslandica | reverse complement strand
AAAAAACTTAATGTCATTTCTTGATAATGCATCCGCCAGAGTGTTGCACCTCCCCGGGATGTGTTCAGCTCGGAACCAAAAATCATAATATGATGCGTAAAATGCTAGCAACCTGATCAGGTGCATTAGGTGGCTCTCTTTGCTGTGGGTGTTGTTCAATATGTGGACCACTGCTTGGTTGTCCACTGAGAACACGATTAGCTTCCCTCTCCATGACCTTCCAAACAAGGCCGCCGCAATAACAACTGGGATGAGCTCTTTGACCTGAATAGAGGTTGGCTCCAGGTCAAGCGGCCACTTAAAAGAGAACCAAAGGTGTGAACAAAAAGCTCCACCCCCCCCAGGAGCCTGAAGCGTCTGAAAATACCTGGATGTCGGCTTTTGAGTGTTTTGGGTCACAAAGCATGGAGACCCCATTCCAATGAGAGACAAATAGCTGCCACCACATTACGTCGGCTCTTGCTGCTACATTCAGACGAATGTGATGATCTGGGGCAGAGCCCACCTTCTCCAGAGCATACAGCCTTTGCAAGAAGGCTCTACCCGGCCTGACTACCTTGCAGGCGTGCTGTAGGAGGCCGGTAAGGCTCTGCAGTTCCCGTTTTGATATCACTTTCCGACCCTGTACCTCCTTCAGCTCATTCAGCAATCTGTCCAGCTTGTCTGTAGGGAGGCGTAGCTGCAGGCTAACTGTGTCTACCTCGATACCGAGGAATGTGAGGCAAGTGGTAGGACCTTCCAGCTTGCTGGGCTCTAGAGGAAGGCCTAAACTACCAAAGACAGAACAAAGAGTAATTTTAGACTCTAACGCTGTAGCCTGGTTCCTCTCCACGAGTGCAAAGTCATCCAGGTAGTGTAAGACCTGCCTCACCCCATTCTCAGTTAACACCCACTGAGCTGCATCGGCTACGGCAGAAAATATCTTTGGGGCTGAGCGAAGACCAAAAGGAAGGAACTTGTCTACAAAAACTGTTCCATTCCATTGAACTCCCAGAAGACCGTAGTCGTCTGGATGAATGGGGATGTTACGGTAAGCTTCTTTTATGTCTGCCTTCACTATGAAGGCCCCCCTCCCATTGCGTACAATAAGTGATGCAAGATCATCCACAGTTGGGTAACGCAAGGAGGAAGCTGAGGTGTCAATCCCGTCATTCACACTCTGGCCATGGGGGGAAGACAGGTCCACAATGAGCCGCCATTTACCTGGCTTATTCTTTTTTGGAATAATTCCCAAAGGGCTGATGTGGACATCGCTCTGTGGAGGCCGAGTGAACATTCGACCCAGCGATACCTCCCTTGCTAAGTATTTGTGAATGACCTCGGGATTGGAGCATGCCATGTTTGAAGAGGCCGATAGCAAAGGGGAGTGGCGATTAAAGCCAATCCTGAACCCTGACTGAATACCTGATTGAATATAGGAGGCAAACTGAGTGTCTGGATGATTAGCCAGACACTTAGTCCAGTCTGGCAGAGAGAGAGGAGAAGACACCTTGGGAGCAGAGGCTCCACCATTGGGTGGCTTACAGCCTTCAAGAGCTAATAGGTCATCGGTGTATCGGTAGCAACCCTCTCTTACTTGCCCATAGATGTGAGCTTCGAGCTCTGAGCCTGTAAATAGAGGGGAATCGAATTAAGGGAGAGAGTACACTGTCCTCTTGTAGCCCACTTTGACATCATGGGACTGTTAGTATTACTTATACTAGTATAAGAGTATGCTACCCCCCAACTTTTGATTGGTACAACTTCATGCACTACCATTATTTTTATTGTGTTATCAATTTAAACTTAATAAAACAATTGCTAGTCATTTCATTGTCCTTTGTCCCCGCCCTGCTTGGGGGGTGGGGTCACCCTGCCCCCCGTGGCCACAGCCACGACTTGACAAGACCCCCATTCTAGTAGCCCACTTGGGGGATACCATATGGGTGAGGCTAGCGAACTCCCCATCCTGGCACAGAGTGTGTGCATACTGTGCTATGCTACAATTGCTTTGTAATGATGATAAACAGAGAGAGAAAAAAAAATTAACAAATATTTTTAAACAAGGGGCCCAAAGCCTCCGGGAAATACTATGATACAGTGACTAATGAATGTGATAAATGTTCCTTGACCAGCTTAAGACCCCTGCCTCATTCTGATGAGGTGGCTGACCTCTCTTTCCTACTGCGTTTCCCACAGTCCAAGCCCCTGTGTGACGGATCCCCACAGTAGTAGCAGGCATGACTAAACCGACATGACTCGGCTCGTTCGCATACTGAGGAGAAATTCCATTGGAAACAGACCTTTTGGGATGACTTGGGTCTCTTCGAGCTGAGACCCTTGCTAGAGGGAAGTTGGCTTGACGGGGGAGATGGGGAAGGGGGAGCTCCTGGCGTACGCCATATTGGCAGACATCTGCCATAAATTATGATGTTTAACTCTCCCCACTTGCGTACTCCTTTGGCAGCTGCCCACGCCCTGAATTCAGAGTCATATGATATCCACCTCCCCCCGGCCAAGTCCCTCGACAGCTGAGTGATCAGATGCATGTGAGCTAACAGGCCCACCACTTCTTCCCTGGTCGTCTCCTCTGCTGCTGCTAGGACAGCTGAGTAAATGGAGAAGGCCTTTATCCATGACACTATGTCAGTAATCTGCTTCCTTCTCTTTTGAGCTTGTTCCACTGATTGGAATATCATGATTTGTGACCCCTGCTGCTGGACGAGAGATTCCTCCGACTTGGAGGAGGGGTCATGTAGTAAAAGGGACAGATCAATAAACTCCCACCTCCTGATTTTCTCGACCAGCTTGGTAGGGATGGGAGGGAGACCCTCATCTACCAGACATGTTGAGGCCACTGACAAGGACGTAGCAGCTATCTCTTTAACTGCGGACATGGCAGCAGAGCTATGAAGTGGCAGATCCCCACTGCTTAATGTGAGACTGGGGTCCACGGGCAACCCTTCTGTCCCTATAAACAGAGATGCAAATAAACAACCAGGTGCATGAACTTATACATGCTGGGTTAGACACTGTTCCCCCTCCCCAATGGGGTACTCTAGGTCGGGCTAAGGCCCATGCTCTGAATAGGGAACCAGCTCCCTGGCTGAAAATTCATTTCTTATAGAGCTGGAGTTATTTGATTGAAATAACCCACACCACCACATACCCAGGTTAAGTAAACTGAGGTTTTAACAGTATTCTTGTGACTAGGCTGTCCAAACAAATGATTCTTTGAACTACCTATGGGGGTCACATTTTTCTGTCTGGGGACCCGCCCAGGGCCTGGCTTCCCCAGCAGATAGCTACACCCCCTCCCTGGTAGCCCTCTAGCTACCCCTAAAGCCTGGTTTCCATAGACAGCCTTACAACACTGTTGCAACAGCTTAGAGATAGAGATCAGGTCTATCTCTACAACAATTGTATGCAAACCACCAAGTACACACAACAGCCGCAACTATATGGAAACCAGACTGAGGCCCTTTCTAAGTCAGTAAACCGACTCCTGTACTGACACTCTACAGGGCACTATAAGAGGGTGACCTCTTGGGACCCTTTCCCAAGACACCCTCCGATCCACCAACATAGGTGGCTAACCTCCCCTCCACGGGAGAGACCGGGGTTACCTGGCAGCACCTTCCCACCATGCCGCGGGGCAAGAGCAGGACCCATTCCCTTAATGGAGTGTAACACTATTCCTGCTTTATCCCCTTTCCCCAGTGGGAGACAGGTAACAATCCCCCAATACAGCTTTAAACCACTCCCAGGAGGAGCCCAACCAGAGGATAGGCAAGCGGCTAACGAAACAGCCGCCATTTATTGCCATTGGTTATGCAAGCGACACACCTCTACCACCCTGCATGCGATGGGTTGATCCATTGGGTGTGTTGGGCACGACCAGGACAACGACCCCAAGAACCCTCCCTGTTCACTGATAAAACTTATAAGGAGATAATAAGCTCAGCTAGTAGCATTCCCGACCACCAGCCAACAGTTGTCCTGGTTTTGCCCCCCTAGTCTCCCACTACTTTACAATACAACCTGTAAATAAAACTATACCTGGAGCTGAGGCTTCTGATGTATGAATGGCTGCGATCACTGCCTCTGTGATGCTCCTCAGCTCTTCGGCGGACAGACGTGTCCCCGTAGCTCCTCCAGGACCAGTACCATCGCCACCTCCAGAGTCTGACGGGAGAGTACGAGCAGTGCCGGATGAGCTGCCAGAGCCAGTGGCACCTGAGCCAGACGCGGGAGTCCGTGTAGCATCTGTCTCGCGAGACCCCGTGCCACCGGTTGGAGGATCGGAGTGGCCATCCCTGGACCCTTCAGTAGACATCAGATGTGCAATTCAAACCAATGAGAAATTCAAAAGGAAAAGCCGCAAAGAAAAAAGACTGAGTGAATCTCTTGAGCTGTTGCTGCTTGTTGCTTTCCTGCTAGTGATGATAACTAGCAATTAATTAACCTATTAATATTAACTACAAGAGTACAGCCTTCTAGTTAACCTTGTTTAACCCTCTGGCTTAAACTCCAATTAAAAGTTCCACCCACCACTAGTAGGTGTGGTCCTGAGCTAGTGTTAATCAATACACTGGAATGAGAACGTCTTTCCTCAGGCCATTGTACTGATCCTCCAGGATTAGATAACTTTGAACAATTCTAAAATGATAAAATAAAATTTAATTATCATAAACCACACCCACACACTCAGTGTTATGAATAATAATACACACATACAATACATTATTAATGTAATTATACTAATAATACACTCACCACTGATGTATCAGTAAAATTAAGAATATATACATTGTTACTGTCTCTATTAGCAGTGTCACCTCCAAATAATATAGCACTGGAATTATTAATTGATGTTAAAGTGAATTCATCAATAGGAGGTGGTCTGTCTCCAGTGACAGTCGGTGATATCCATTGTCCTAAAATATCAATAATAATAATTAGTGTGAATGGAATGCATTGGGTGGAGCAAACTAGTTGACATTTCTATGATCATATTATCAAATAATTAGGAGTGACAACCATAAACAAACAAGCAAGCAATTCTCAATGTAACCAGTCTGAGTGGAGAACCACCAAATAACAATACTTCATTATATTAATATAAACTGTATGTGCTCTGACCTGTTGAGAGTTTATAGAAATGGATGTCATTGCATTGTTGATTTAATATATCAAAACTATACTGGGCACCAGGTTGTTTGGGTGTATTATTAGAAGATGGTCCAGATCCTCCAATTATTACAAGATAGTCCTCACCGTTCACTTTTATTGCTATCATGTCACAGTAGTTCTTCATCATAGGACCATGATGAGATGTAGTAGGAGAGAGTTCCTTCCAGTTGAAGGTATCAACATTAAAACTGTATAAATATTATACACTTTAGGGTGCTCTTTTTTCGAGGGCTATAAATTTCTAGTTCCCTTTTTTAGCGAAATCAAATTTTGCGAATCACGACTTCCTAATAACCCTTTTAGCTGACACAATTGCTCTCTGAGGTATAAGATTTGACAAACGACCAGCAGAGTTTGGGAAAAAGCCAAAGAACATCAAGTCTACTGTGCAAAAATAACTAAAAATAGTCCAGAAAGCTATCTTTACTATAAAAATACCCAAGTAAAACATGCCATCAAACCCCCTTGCAATTTATTATTATTATTATTATAGGCCATGCACAATGTTCACGACGTTTTCAAAAAATTTTCGAAATTTATAGCCCTTGAAAAAAAGGCACCCTATGGTAATATTTGTCAGCAACTGTTATATTTACCTGTATAAACTATTATGATAACAGCCAGGATGATTACAATAGCCTCCAAAATAAAAGATTTCCCTTCCAATGGCAGCAGCTGCATAGCCCCTAACACCCAGTGGAGGGTTACCAGTGGTGGGTTTCTGCTCCCACCTACCAGTCCTTAGGTGACACACCTCCATCACAGAACACATTGATTTCTTCTTTTCATCATTATGCACTTTAGGGAGACTAGGCTGGTACCCACCCCACATGTACAGGTAGTCTCCTACCCGTACAGTGGAGTGTCCATACCTCTCCACTGGTTGATAGTCTATAGATAACAAGAGGTAACAGTAACTGAATGATACACTAATAGTAACAACACACGAGTCATAATCAAGTACAAACAAAATACTGACCTGGTGCTTTGGCTGCTATTATTGTTTGGAGGTGAATAGGTATAAGCAAGATAGAGCAAGTCTCAGCAAGATTAAGAGTAGATAATTAGTTAGGTATGGTCCGGTACGGTACGCGGTATGCCATTCTATGACGTCACTCACGTCAGGTTAGCTTAGTCAGGAGGTGTGGCATTAACATTAAAATAAAACTTTTAAAGAACACTAAATTTAAACTAAACAAAGAAACAAAATCTAAAAATTAAAACACAACAATAAATTCACTACATCACTAAATGCTTTCATTCAATTCTTTTATAATGTCAGACATTGTTGGACGATCTTTGTAGTTCTCTATCAGACAACGTTCAATCAGATTCTTCAATGTCGGCCTCTTGATAGCTTTAATCTGAGCCACTCTCTTTCCTACGTCTGGAAACTCACAAACGACCATCTCTATAAGGAGGACACCATAACTGAAGACATCCATTGCTGGAGAATGTTGATTTGGGTAGGGAGATTCTGGAGCTGAATAGACAGGATTACCAGGATTGCTTGTTTTAGTAAGAGGTTGGAGACTAACTGTACCATAATCTGATACTTTAGCCCTCCAACAGTTACCAATTGATTGAAGGAGTACATTAGCACTGCTGACATCTCTATGTAGTATAGGATGAGGCTTGAAGAGATGAAGGTAATTGAGAGCACAGGCTACATCTAAACTGATGCTCAGTATCGCAGGATAGGCCACTCCTCCACTCTCTAATTCCTTTCTTAGGCTCGTCGGCATTAGCTCTGTCAGGATGATTGGATACCCTCTGTAGTCG
>NW_003546974.1:0-4115 GCF_000090795.2 Amphimedon queenslandica | reverse complement strand
GCTCTTCAAGTTGTCTCTCTCTTTCTTGGAACTCTCTCTCTCTTTCCTCAAGCTGTTGCTCTCTTTCTTGAAGCTGTCGTTGAAGATCCTGTTCTCTTTGCTGGCCACCTTCTACTTGCCTTTGAAGCTGTTGCTCTCTTTCTTGAGATTCTCTCTCTCTTGACTGAAGTTGCTGTGCTTCTTGAATTTGTCTCTCCTTTTCTTGAAGCAGTCGTTGAAGATCCTGCTCTCTTTCTCTGGCCTGCCTCTCTCTTTCTTGTCCTTGTTGCTGTGCTTGTTGAAGTTGTCGTTCTCTTCCTTGAAGTTGTTGCTGTAGTCTGTTTCTAACTTGTTCCTTTTCTCTTCTCTCCTCCTCTAGTTCCCTTTCCCTTTCTTGTAGTACACGTGTCAGACGGTCTATTTCTCTTCTATCCTCAGGTTGAACAGGTTGAGATGCTTCCCATTCTCTTCTCCTTTCTTGTAGTTTCTCTTGATACTGGTCCAGAGGTATTATACTAGTAGACCAATCATTATTACTAGTATATCCTATACAGTAACACAATAATTGAATTAATGACAAGTACATGTACATGTACATGTATAATACAGTATAATAATTTTATATCAGTTACTAATATACTTTCATGTACTCACTGAGTTAAATAACTGCTGGATCACTTATTAGTGAAATGATTTGCATTCCTCCAAACACAATTATCCAGTTAGTGGTTGGAGTCACACTCCAAACTAAAAGTGAATGACGCCATCTATCAGTGACATCGTCTGGTACATTATCCTATGACAATTAATAATTGATAGATTAAATATCAATTTCTTAATCTTGTATATTTATTTTGCTACATTAAAGAAAATGTCAAAATCTACAAACCACACCCACAAACTATAAGCCACACCTTAAACCAATATAGTGTTGTATTATTAATGTAAACCATTTTTTCAGTAATTATTAATTATTTACATTATACAGTATAACATACATAAGTACAATACTTGATTACTAGTACATAATAATAACCAGTTATGATGTATTGTTATTATATTATAATATACTTACCAGTTCCTTCCATGATTTATTGTTAGTATCAAATATCCAAATATCAGAAATAGAAACAAATAACCCTGCTGTTCCACCCACCACTAGTAGGTGTGGTCCTGAGCTAGTGTTAATCAATACACTGGAATGAGCACTTCTTTCCTTAGGCCATTGTACGGATTGTCCAGGACTAGATAACTTTGAACAATTCTAAAATAATAAAATAAAATTTACAATGCAATTACTCCACACACTCAGTGTTGTGAATAATAATACACACATACAATACATTATTAATTAATAATTAATGTAATTATACTAATAATAATACACTCACCACTGATGTATCAGTAAAATTAAGAATATATACATTGTTACTGTCTCCATTAGCAGTGAAACCTCCAAATAATATAGCACTGGAATTATTAATTGATGTTAAAGTGAAGCTATTAATAGGAGGTGGTCTGTCTCCAGTGACAGTCGGTGATATCCATTGTCCTAAAAATATCAATAATAATAATTAGTGTGAATGGAATGCATTGGGTGGAGCAAACTAGGTGATATTTCTTTGATCATATTATCAAATAATTAGAAGTGACAACCATGAACAAACAAGTAAGCAATTCTCAATGCAACCAGTCTGAGTGGAGAACCACCAAATAACAATACTTCATTATATTAATATAAACTGTATGTGCTCTGACCTGTTGAGAGTTTATAGAAATGAATCTCATTGCATCGTTGATTAGTTTCAATAGAAAATATATCTTCAATCTCACTGTACTGGGCACCAGGTTGTTTGGGTGTGTTATTAGAAGTTGATCCATATCCTCCGACTACTACAAGATAGTCCTCACTGTTCACTTTTATTGCTATCATGTCACAGAGGTGCTTCATCCTAGGACCATGATGAGATGTAGTAGGAGAGAGTTCCTTCCATTTGAAGGTATCAACATTAAAACTGTATAAAAATATATAATAATTATTTATCAGTAACTATTATGTTTACCTGCATAAACTATTATGATAACAGTCACCATGATTACAATCCCCTCCGAAATAAAATATTTCCCTTCCAATGGCAGCAGCTGCATAGCTAACAACACCCAGTGGATGGTTACCAGTGGTGGGTTTCTGCTCCCACCTAGGTACCAGTCCTTAGGTGACACACCTCCATCAAAGAACACATTGATTTCTTCTTTTCATTATTATGCACTTCAGGGAGATCAGGCTGGTCCCCACCCCACATGTACAGGTAGTCTCCTACCCGTACAGTGGACGAGTGGAGTGACTATTCCTCTCCACTGGTTGATAGTCTATAGATAACAAGAGGTAACAGTAACTGAATGATACACTAATAGTAACAACACACGAGTCATAATCAAGTATAAACAAAATACTGACCTGGTGCTTTGCTTTTGCGTAGCCAGGCTAGTGCTTTGGCTGCCATTATGAAGGTGTGGCATTGTTAACTTTTTTGTCATCAGAAATAAAATTTATTACTCAATGAAAAAAAAACTTAAAATATACTATTGAAATAATTATTTTACATGCAGATATTGCTGGATGCTGTTTTTCAGTAGCAGAAAACGTTCAGTGAGATTCTCTTCTATCCTCAGGTTGAACAGGCTGAGATGCTTCCCATTCTCTTCTCCTTTCTTGAAGTTTCTCTTGATACTGGTCCAGAGGTATTATACTAGTAGACCAATCATTATTACTAGTATATCCTATACAGTAACACAATAGTTGAATTAATGACAAGTACATGTACATGCATGCACACTATAAAAAAAGGCTATACTGTTAATTTATAATTATTATATTCAATACGTACAAATTGTGTACCAATGATTAATTGTACTAACAATTGCATTAGAATTCTCTCAAGAGTCATTTTTGAACATAAATATTTAGAGTAAAATAATTTCACCGGCTCATGAGTAGTAGTGCTCTTTGCTGGTTGGCTGCCTCCTGCAATGACTGCATCTGCTGAACTTGTACTTCACTCTGCTTCGCTTGTTGCTAAAAATAGATACAAAATGACATAACACGTTACTAAAAAAAGCTACCAACAAATACATGTACATTTATTGAAAAAATTTGGATCAAACTATAACTCAAAATAACTACAAACCACACCCACTTGATTGACCACACCCATTTAAATTAACTCACATGTTTTGCTGTAATTTCTTGAGCGTATTTCTTTGCTAAGCTGAGGGCATGTCTCTGATTGCTGTCCAGCTTTGGGAGGGTAGCAGGTGTCACCAGTTCCCCCGTCTGCTCCATCTCCGGCACTAAAAGCAAAAGGGTTAAAAATAGAAAACTCCACCCACAAAATGTGCAGGTACAAAAATAAAAAACATGTAAAAAAAAGAAAAATTAAAAATTCTCATAACACATGTACATCCCAATTCTTACATATCGATGATGTGAAATAATTTTAATAATATTAAGTGAAGAATTGCAATAAATGAGAAATTAAAATTTAATTACGAATGATTTAATTAATGAGAGAAAAGTGCCCATCACTGTCAATGTGTGATTCTCTTCCTCCTTTTTTAATCGCTCTGTTAGCCTTATAGTGACAAAATGGCGATATCAAACAAAAAAGAAAAAAAAGAGATACATATGTAGTGTAATATAATAATATCAGGTAATTGTATGCTTGGGAGAGAGAGATAAATGACGCAGACAAAATTATTATTAATTTATTTTCAACCATCAAATTTTCTAGAAAACTATCTCACTTTCATCCACTCCTGAATCAAATCCTCTTCTTCTCTTTTTTGATTCACTTTCCCCATTCTATAGGGCACGATAAAAGGAGTGTTTTAAAGGATAATCATAGTGTTACCTCTTTCACGTCAGCCATTTTAATTCACGTGCTCCTTCTGCGCATGCGCGCGCCCACACTAAAAACGGCTAGCAGTTCCCGTACATTTCCGGACACTTGAGACCCTTTAAAATTTAAAATAAAATCTTCAAAAATTTAAAAGCAAAAGTCAAAAGAACACAACAATTTAAACTAAGCAAAGGAACAAAATCTAAATCTAAAATTAATCTAAATGAAAATATAATC
>NW_003546972.1:32990-40836 GCF_000090795.2 Amphimedon queenslandica | reverse complement strand
CTCTCCCTAAATAATTATCCACTCTTGTTTATACTTATAGCTACTGTAAACATGAAATTGATTTTTATAATGCAAAATTTAAAAACAATGTAACCAATAATTTTGTACTTCAACTTGATTTAAAACTTTATAGTAGCATCTAAAGGTAGCATTGCCATTGCAATTTGTGACTTTTATAGCAAATTTTGTGGTAAAATGCTTTATTATTTAGAAATCTTAAGCCTCTTCCTCTCTCTATCTCTTCTTTCTCTTTTCATTACTTTAGTATCAGCACATCCAGTTAGTCCTAGCTCTCCGATAACTTTCTCTACTCGTCTCTTCTTCTCCGCCCACTTCATACTATTGGGTAGTCTCAGAGCAGCTGAGAAGTACAAGTTCTCACGGACAGAGAGAGTACCCATGATGACATCATCCTATAATAAGAATGTATATATATATATATACTGTATATATAATATAATATACAATGATACATGTAAATAATTAATTTAAGGACAATTCACCCCACTTCGAAATGGCTGCCACAACTTTTGCAGCCTTGCTATACTGTTGTACATGTTACATGTACATTGGCCTGATTTTCGAGTAACTTTTAAAATTTGTAAAAAATCCAATTTTGACCGGAATCAGCTCAAACTTTCTACACGACATGAGAATTACTTACGTATGCATTAGGAAAAAGTGAATTCTCTTTTTTTTAATTTTGGCAAAATTTGTTCAAACACCCTGAGAAACTTTGGCCCAATTCTTATTTAATTAAACAATTTCAATGAAACTACAGCGTACATGTATATACAGTATCATGTGATGGTCATGTGACTATGGTGTACCTGTACAACATAACCACTCATACACTTGAAGTATTTTGGTTGTGGCCGTCCATTAACTAACACAATACCAGTTAGACCACCTTTTGACTTCCTGTCAGCTAGTACATCTAATAGACTGTAGAGAGAGGGGGGAGGAAGGAAGAAAGGGAGAGAGAGAAAAGTTAAGTTATTTAGGGTATTAAGTAACTTGAACAAAGTACCATGTACCATGTTATAGGAGTTATGACCATTTTCAAGACATTGGCTGCTTACAGAAAGATTGGCCTGATTAGGTGATTCCAACATGGTGAAAGCATGTGAATTCGCATGTGTTTAACATGTTGGAATCAGGTCAAACTTTCTATAAGCTTCGAAACAAGCTACAAAACATCAAAATAGCTATATACTAATATTCATTGTGATAGTAATTATTATGATTACTATCAACCCAAAATGAATTCATAGGATATGATGTACACATGTTAGTTTGACCCCAACACCATATAAGGTAGTCTCAGCTGTCAATCATAATGTCACACACGAGTGGAGTGTGATACTTACATGTGAGTGTGACTCATACAACTATCCAGAATTCAGTAGTTGCAATTAACTCACTTTGAGCAATTACATGTACATGTACAATGTTATTGCTTCTAGCTAATACATGTACATAAAATGTGCATGTACAGAAAATTGGTGCTGTAGTGCTACATGTTAAGAATACTACCATATCATCAAGAGTACAACCCATCATGTACTCTTGATATAATGTATTTGCACAAATGAACAAAAAAAATATTATAATAATAGCTATTTTGAATTTTTAAAATCTTTTTGTACCAACATTAATTAAAGCATATAAACAATAACAAAGTATTATTGTTATAAATACATGTACGTACCTTGTTTTTCCACTACCAGTTGGTCCCATTATAGCATTAAGGCCTGGCCTCATAACACCACTGGTCCGGCCATAATAAAGAGAGAGATTAAAATGGAGGAACAAAAAAGAGAGAGAGAAAGAGAGAGTAATAAAGAAACAATAAAGGCAGTCATTAGTTTTAGTTTGGTGTAAAATAGAGGCGGGAAAACTTAAGAAAAGTCTCGGATTATAATTAGCATAATGTCATGTACAAGGCTACAAGCTCCAAGCATGCAAAGCCTCACGTTAAATTGTTAAGTATGACTTTGGTGGTCTTTTTAAAGACCCCACTGGTAACGGCATAGCTAACATCATGAAAAGATAAGGACACTGCGGCCTGCTTCTCTCCATCTGCTCCAGTGGGCCTAGCAGCACTGACGGAGCCATAAGACTCGGGATAATCAACGATTGCTTCCTTCTCCATGACAAATCCAACTAAGAAGTGTAGCTAACTAACTATGGAAGCTCCACTTTATAGCTAAGCTCAGACTGAGCATTTTTCATTATTACAAACTGTTACAAAATCAGAAGCCACACCTCACAATCACAGCCACATAACAGGTAATTGCTTGCTTACAGGTAATTGCTTGCTTACATGCATAGCAACAATATTCATTGGTCAGCAATGCATTTTGTCTAAATTTATTATCTTGTGAAAAAAGGCTAAATGAAATCAAATCATAATGAGAAACAATCACAAAAATGGGAGCATAAATGTTTCTGTCAGCTACTAGTAGTGTGCAATGAAATATAGAGAACCGTCCGATTAAAGAAGTGTACAGCTAGCTAAATATTTACAGGCTGCCTTCCAGTCTCCACAGCACTGATAGGGGACATTCTCTACAAAATAATAATAATAACAACAATAATTTAGAATAGCATAATAAATAAAAATAAAAATAATAATAATAAGAACAGCAACAATAATGATAATAATTAGTATTGCAACAATTTAAGGCTTACAAATTGAAGTGAAGTATTGCTATATCTCTTCCTTCTTGCAGCCAAACAGAAATAGACAGCAAAGTATAAGTATTGTGAGATGATAAAGGTGACCATTACAAAGAGAATTATACCAGATATGACGAGGAAAAGCTCATAGGATGATGGACTTGAAGTTGAAGAAATGAGAGAAGGTGTAGAGGAATGAAGAGCAGAAGAGTAAGAGGAAGTATGGAGGAAAGAGAGAGAGTTTGAGAGAGAAGGAGAGGAGGCAGAGAAAGTGGAAGAAGGAGAGATTGAACTGGAAGATAGTGAGGAGAGAAATAGAATTGATGAAGAGAGAATGAGAGAGGACGAAGGAGAAAGAGATGGTAGAGAGAATAAGGTTAATAAATATTATGAGGGATAGAGGGACATACAATTGGGGCCCAATATCAGTTGATGATCCAACAAAAGAGAGTCCTCCATCATCAGTTGATGCTCTTCCAACAGAAACTGTAAGAGACTGAGTTGGATTAAGCATTAATGTTGAAGTGGGCATAAAACCAATGGGAGACAATCCAGACACATTTGATGATGATGAGATTATCATTACCGGAGATGGACTCATCATTAAAGGAGAAGAAGTGCTCAGTGACACAGGCTCAGTAGCAGTATGAAGTGATGAGGTTTTTGAGGTGGTTATGGAGCAGCTGGTGGAGAGATTATCTCTGACAGCTGCAAAAATAAAAAATAGCAGACTAGTGTAGCCTCTACATATACATGTACAGTATTACAGTGTAGTCTCTATATAATAGACACTTGGGTACAAGAAAGTTGCTCTGCTATGTGGAGGTTACTTTATGCAGTAGGAAATGTCATTGGTACACTAGGTGAGGTGATGACGGTCTGATAAATGGAGGTGTATGCTATAAATAGTGTCCATTAAAAGAGGCTATACTGTAAGACATTAATCCATGATAAGTGCTGCTTAGTGAATATAACAAAAATGACAATCTAATCATTTGCAATTTTAAATAACATGATAGTTATCATAAAATCTTACGAAAACATGTGTCTTGACAATCTCTGAGCCTATCAAATTTGTTATGAGGATTACCATAACCATTGGTCACATTTGAATGACATTCTTTATAGACAAAAAATTTACAGGAGCCTTGAACACTGTCATAGTAAAATTTAAGATAGGACACATGTTCAAAGTCACCAGCAGCTACAGAGAAGAGAGGGAAGTGGAGTTTTATACTTTTAAAAACGTCTGTCTCCTTACGCCGATAATAAGTCCCACTGCATTTATCAGTGCTTGATAAAGACGCAGCGAGAGGAAGAACACATAAGAGTACTATTGCAGCAGTCATCATGTCACACAGCAGCAGAGACCGGAGACAACGTTCTGCCACGTGACTTTGCGCATGCGCAGTTCAGAAGTGATAATTAATAATAATAATAATAATAATAATAATAAATTTATTATTATTATTAATTATTATTATTATTAATTATTATTAGTGATAAGAAATTAATGTATTGCATGATGATTACTTCAATATTAAATTGCAAGTGTTATGTACATAATGAGTTAATCCATCTGTAAGATCCACTGACCATCACTTGTCTGCTTTACGTGATCATATTTAGTAAGGTTCCTCCACTTGTCCTTCAAAGACATACAGCTTATGTGCATTAAGTCATGTTTGCGTCTTATCATAGACCAGTCTCTCTTACTACCTCTAAAAGTGTAGTTCCTATTTATGCCAGCAACAAGGTTCTTAATGTCAGTGCGAGAAAACAATGAACGTCGATTTTGCAAATGAAGCTGTTTAGGAGAGACTGTTTCATTAATAAGTGATCTGTGGTGTCTTCTCTTATAAGAGGGTCCTTCAGGTAGACGTGACTTTGGAGTGAGCCCCTCATTGTCCTCTGATGAAATATCTTCATCGGATGTAGACCAGACCTCCGTCACGCCAGACTCTGCAGGCTTCCTTAATTTGGGATGCTTTCGCTCTTGCTGTCGTTGCTTTATTGGAGAAGAAGAAACAGCTTGCTCTTTGGTTTCCTCACGTTCATTCTCCATAGGTTCAGTAGGAGAGGAACTGATTCGTGAGGCTGTGGCTGAAGGAGGCCCAGAGTGAGGAGAAGTGGGCAGGCTACACTGCGGAGATTGAAGGCCTTGAGGAGAGGCACTACCTTGAGATGAAGGGCTACCCTGAGGAGAGGGTCCGTCCTGAGCTGAGGGTCCGCCCTGAGCTGAGGGTCCGCCCTGAGGTGAAGGGCTACCCTTAGGAGAGGAACCGCCCCGAGGAGAAGTACCACCCTGAGGAGAGAGGCTGCCCAGAGGAGAGGGTGCACCCTGAGGAGGTTCCATTGGAGAACCCATTGGAGAATGATAAGAAGAAGAGGGAGAATGAAGAGGAGAGGATGCAGGAGAGTCAAGAGAGGAGGCTTCAATGTGAAGCTCAGCTTCAGACTCAGTGTCTGGATTATTTTCTTCACAGTCAGTATCAGTACGTGTATAAAAGCTCCATACTGGATTAATCAAGTCTCTCTCCGGACGGCTTTTATGACTCGTCCTCAGCATCAAAGATAATTTTTCGTCCAGTTCCATGAGCCTCTCATCATTGTACGCCATCTTGAACTCTTACTGCACATGCGCAGTAGAGCCTCCCGGGTGCTGATACAAGAGAAGGCGCGAAACTGTAGTGAGGCTAAGCAAGCTCTTTTCAAGTCTTTTGAGGCCATGGCGGATCAGGACATCAAGGAAATATTAGATATAGATGTAAAAGAGCCACCAAAGACACCTCAACTCACCAAAGAAGCCATAATAGGATCAGTGAAGGTACAAAATAAGGTGCACTTTAATTAGAAATGTCTACGTATAAAATCTCTTACCACTCATAAGAAAACGAAGAAGTCTACTGATGTGGGGCTACGCCGTCCATCTGGCATGAACAGGGAAGTGTATGCTTTACTGTACTCTGATCATAGGTATAGTGGAGTTTGTTAGCACTACATGTACATGTACATACTATGCATGTAATTATTAATATTTTTTGTGTACCACCATTTATTACATGTAATCAGCACTTTTGAGTGAGTTTGAAGCTATTAGGACATTTTTAAACTTTGCTTTAGTTGCAAGACTCATATTAAACCTAATGATAGCAAGTGGAATTAATGGTGAAATATTATGTACATGTACATGTATCTCTATTATGGTAACATATCTTTAATTTAAGAAAGAATCTTTATGCTCGTGACATTAATTTAATTTTTTTTATCTTAGTACGTCACTGATACCAACTGACAGTGGATCAGGGTACAGGCACCCAAAGGCAAGACTGGGAAGGAAGCACGTTAGACCTTGGAAATGGATGCCATTCACAAACTCAGCAAGAGAAGTAAATCATTTAATGTGTTATTGTACAAGTACAGTATAGCTAGTTTAATTTGTGACCTCAAATTTTCATTTAAAATATATTAGTTAGAATTAGTTAAAATTAGTTAGAATTTACACATACAGTATGTATTTTTGTAGTTTTTACAGAGTTTTGATAAATTACATGTATTTTAATGTTTTATGGTGAAATTAATTTAGTAGTTTTGAGCCTTGCATAATAATAAATGCCACACGAAATAAACCAACTATTATGCTGTTTGTAGGGCATTCAAACTTGCAATGTGATGCACTTTGTAGTATGACAAATAATTATATCTTTACTATTTTTTTATTTGAGAAACCTTTTGCTATTTTACTAAAATAGTTTAATGACAAAATTATTATTCTAGATATAAGCTATGAAGTGTTAATTGTTAATTTAGGATGAGCTGGTGTTGTATCATTGGCGTCGGACTACCGAAGAAGGAAAGGATTATCCTTTTGTTCAGTTCAACAAGAAACTTCCCATTCCAACATACACTGATGAGGAATACACTGTAAGTCATGCACTGACTTTTGGTACATGTACATGTACATATATTGTACAGTAACAAGTACATGTAGTATGGTGTAGGTAGAGAATCCCTCAGTAATTAGTATTTAAATACACAGTACATGTACTATTTATGCTATTGGCTCCGAAATCACCATTTATGACCATTTTCAAAAATTCCAAATTTCTGAAAAGTACCCAAAGCTATAGCCCATGTTTTTTTCCAAAAAATGGCTCCGAAATCACCCCCAATTTTTATTACATTTTTAATACATATTGATGTACTTATGCTACGTAGCAAGTTTGAACTGATTCTGACTTCAATTTTTTGAGTTATGACCATTTTTTAAAAACTCCAAATTTCGGAAAAATACCCTGTACTATAGCCCACAGTTTTTTCCAAAAAATGGCTCTGAAATCACCCCCAATTTTTATTACATTTTCTGATGCATATTGATGTACTTATGCTATGTAGCAAGTTTGAGCTGATTCCAACTTCAATTTTCCAAGTTATAGCCATTTTTAAAATAACAAACCTACCTTGTAATATATACATATTTATGATACTGTGGGCCTATGGGTTCATGGCAAGATATATGTACCGTATTTCCTTAAATAAAAGCCCGGGCGTCTATGTTCTAAAATTGTATTTGGACCTCGAAAAAAATTTTAAGAATAAAAATTTGGGCCCAGAGCGGGATTGGAACCTGTGACCTAATGTACTTGACTTGACCCTCAGGCAGTACCCACAAGACTACTGAAGCACTTCAAGACTAGGTTTGTGTATTTATAGTTGAATTCTATTGCTACCCCGGCATTTATTCGGTAATATACGGTATGTGTAGGACTACTTTGAAGTTGACAAGGTGTAAAATGTAAAATATTACATAAAAGTAACTTAAGTTTAAACACAACAACAACAATAATTACAAGTATAGCTATTAAGAAACTGTTAACAACAATAAATGTACATGATAATGATACGAGTTCGAAATAAGTTTTAGTGTCCTTTTAGTCTAAAATAAGTTTAGACTGAAGAGTGATGGTGGTGGCCTCAGCAAGCGCCTGTGACATTGACAGTATTTATTATGGGATGGACCCATTCTTATCTCATAGGTAGTCCAGACTGGACCTTGGTCTTTCTTGGGTTTTGATTTGACTTTCTCTTCTTTAGTTTCATCTTCCTTTACTGTCTCACTCCCTTCAGCAGTGACCCCTTCTTCATTGGGACTGGCTCCTTCTCC
>NW_003546972.1:7986-32850 GCF_000090795.2 Amphimedon queenslandica | reverse complement strand
GGCTGCCTTTGCTCTCTCTCTTTTATAGTCATTGAGTTTTATTTCTAGATTATTCATGAAGCTTCTAGGTTGATCTACCAGTGATGTTATGCTCTCATGTAGATTTGTGTAGTATAGAGTCTTCTAGGATTTTCAGTGCTATGAGTGATACACTAATGCTGTTGTGTACATACAAGTTGATGAAAAGATATTTTCAGGAATGTTCTAGATTATTCTACACTACTGGCTTATACAATTGTTATTATAAACAAATATTGTACACCAGTGTGAACATAAAATACATGTACATGTACATGTAATTATTAATTGATTTAATTTTTGAATATGCTAGTAGCCTAGTGCTAAACTACATGTACATGTACCACTAAAAATTAATTTTTTGACACAATCATCTACTGTAAATACTAAATTGGTACACAGCATAAAGGACTTAAATTATTGTACTAGTATCAGACAATGGAATAATAATTAGGGGTGATGTTAGAGACAATAAAAAAACCATGGGCTATAGCCTTAGTTTTTTTATTCAAAAATTGGCCCATTTTTAATAGTGCTTATTGATTTGTCAGGAACAGCTCAAGCTTTCTACAAAGCATGACGACATTGTTATGTATCAGAAAATGTAATACGTATTTCAAAATAAAGCCAATTTGTAAAATTAAAATTTTTGTCATTTTCAGAACTACATGTAATTTAAAAATACTTTTGTCTATAGATTATGTTTGATGCCCATAACCTTTAAACTGGCTTAGATAATTAAATCTAATTTGACGTTTTTTCATTAAGTGCTAATTTTTGTTTGTTTCGTTGGACAAAAGTTTCAACATAAATTTTAGACAATTAAAATTTAAAATACACAATGTAATGTGGGCATGATTGGGTTAAAAAATAAAAGCTATTTTAAGGCCTTCTTGGATGGACAATGAAATTTCATGGCAATGAAAATTTCCTGCTATACTGCACATGATTGTGATAGACTGGTGTTTACATTGCAGGTACATGTACACTATATGGTTTCGTAGCAACAATAAATAAAGATCACAGTATGTACAATATCATTCACTTAAAGACTGTGACTCATTGCTTGCTAATAGGAATGTTTTGAAGTCAACTTTATGTAAGGTTTAAAATATCATTTTACGAATAATAATGATGACACACTTTAAACACAAAGACAGCAATAATTACTGGTAGCTATTAATAAACTGTTAACAACAATATATGTACATGATAATGATACGAGTTCAAAATAAGTTTTAGTGTCCTTTTAATTTAAAATAAGTTTAGACTGAAGAGTGATGGTTGTGGCCTCAGCAAGCGTCTGTGACATTGACAGTATTTATTATGAGATGGACCCATTCTTATCTCATAGGTAGTCCAGACTGGACCACTGCCTGTCTTGGGTTTTGATTTGACTTTCTCTTCTTTAGTTTCATCTTCCTTTACTGTCTCACTCCCTTCAGCAGTGACTCCTTCTTCATTGGGACTGGCTCCTTCTCCTTCAGTTGTTGTTTCCTCTTGTTTAGTCTCCTCCTCCTCTCCTTCTTTCTTCTCGCTCTCTTCTCCAGTCTTATTCTCTTCTTTATCAAGTACGCTCTGAAGTGGATTCACTAGAGCTTCAAATAGATCTAAAAGTGGGTGTGTCTGGTTTCCACTTCCTGAGGAAGAACTGGAAGGAGGTTTTACCAAACGAGCCGTCAACCTCCAGACTCCGCCCGAGGGTATCTCAGCTATAGCTGTGGTCACCTCTTCATCAGAGGAGAGGGTGATAATGTCCCCATCAGTGTCTCTATAGAAGAGCCTCAGTGTAGGAGCACTGGATTCATCCAGTCCAGGGAATAGAGAGATGATACTCTGTAAGAGACCATCATAAGTGACGTCTTCCTGGACTTGTGTCCTTCTTGTCTCTCCATTAAAGTGAACCTTTAGACTAGGCATCTTCTTTATCTCTTGAAGTTTCTCTAAGTTCCTCTTGTGACTAGTTTCGCTTGTTTTATAACTCTGAGTTTTGTTGCCTTTGCTCTCTCTGTTTTATAGTCAGTGATTTTCATTTCTAAACTATTCATGAAGTTTCTAGGTTGATCTACCAGTGACATTATGCTCTGGTGTATACATGTAGATTAGTTTAGGACAGAGTCTTCTAGAATATTCAGTGCTAGGAGTGATACACCATTGCAGTGTGTGTGTACAGTGATTGAACTTCAGGAATGTTCTAGATCATTCTATGCACTACTGGCTCATGAATATCATTAACTATATCCTTATACAAACAATGGCATTGAGGGTTGGCTCAGAGCATGAATGTGTGTGTACACAAGCAATTAATCATATTTATAGCACATGTACATGCATTATACATTGTTTAAAGTTAATAGCATGTATATTATGTATCAGAAAAAATTTAAACATGGTGAATACTCTCCTAGCCATTTTGACAAAATTTGGGCTCATTCCGGTCATTTGTTTGATTTTTTAGTAAGTTTAAAAATTCATAAAAAATCCAAATTTGAGCAGAATTAGCTCAAAGTTGCTATGTAGCTTAAGAACATGTATATGTATCAGAAAAAATTATAAAAACAGTAAATTCTCTCCTAGCCATTTTTGACGAAATTTGGCCTCAAACCATTTTGCTAGTTTTGAAAATGCTTATAACTTGAAAAATAATTGTTGGAATCAACTCAAATATTGCTATGTACACGTACATGTACTTGTATTAGTAAATTATTGACATACATGTACAGGTACAATGTACATACATGTATATAGTTCAATTATAATTTTTATCATTATTTTGTATATGTAGAGTGTCTTACAAGAGACTGGTTGGAGTAAACTAGAAACAGATCATCTTTTTGAATTATGCAGGTAAAATAATAAAAATAAAATACATAATGATGATGATGATGATGAGTTTGATGACAGTGATAGTGGGAAATGGAGAGTGTGAATTTGAAGGAGGAGGTTAAATACTAAAAGGAAGAAAGAGATTGTACATGTATACATGTACAACACTCCATGTCATTTATTGTTTTATTTCTTTAGACAGTTTGATTTAAGGTTTGTCATTATTCAAGACAGGTTTGACACTGAAAAATTCCAAGTAATGTGTTATTTACTTTTAGTCTCCCCCCCTCTCTCTCTCTTTCTCTTATCTTGTGTCCGTCAATGTTTATGTATGATGTAGTGGGTTATTTTGTATTTCACGGTTTGCTCCTAGTGGGACAATTTGATGTTTTAATTTTCGTAGTTGACAGTTGACATACATGTACATGTACATGTACATGTGGCCTGTGAGGGGACGGAACTTCAATGAGATTTCGTAGGTGTACATGTACATGTGTATACATGTACATGTATTTCGTAGTAACCCCCAAAAAGAAAGCGCCACAAAAATAACCCGCTATACGGTATCTTACTCTTATCTCTCTCTCAGAAACGCTCAGTGGAGGATCTCAAGGCTCGTTATTACAGTGTTTATAATCGTTTATTAAAGTTACGTGACCCGTCCGTAGAGGACAGTCAGCTAATATCTTATGATGCTCCTCATGAGACCAAGAGGAAAGCACAACTGGAGAGACTCTTCAATAGAACAAAGGAACAAGTTAGTCACTACTCACTCTACAGGGTTCCCATTGAACTGTTATGAAAGAGCACAAAAAACCCTTTTAAACGCGATTTTAATAAAGTGCGGTGAATTGATTAAAGTAATTGTAACCGAAAGCCTTTCTATTGTTTGCTACGTGAAACGAGTGTGGTTACGTAATCCTGGAGGGAACCCTGTTCACTCACGTACATGTACATCAGTATTTAGTACATGTATACATGTATGTTTATTTATTGGAATGAACAACACTCTGTGTATTTATAATACATGTACAGGTACATATACATATTATTGTCATTATGCACATTGTAATTTGTATTTATTGTATTCAACAGTCGCGTGTAATATGTACATGTACATGTACTTTCGACTACTCTACAAAGCAAGCTACACTGTATTATAACATTCGTTCTGTTGGCCTCAGCTGCTACACGTATATACCGTGTATAGTATTGTGCAATATTTCAGTTAAGAGATACTGTATTAAGTAACTCCACAATGATAGTGACACAATGACACGTGTAGCTATGTTGGACTAGTACCTTGGGTAGCGAATTTTTTTAACGTGCGGTCACTTATGTAATGTGTATTTATTAAGGTATTGATTGTACACACTAGTATGGATATTTTATTGATATTTAGATGTATGTTCACTGGAGACATTATGATGTTTAATAATTTTATGAGGCAATGACAAGTTCCATTGTCTGGCATAGTGTTTGCTCTCCTTTATCATCATAAGTAGCAATATAGGCCTTATACTGGGCCTAGAGTGTATGGGGCATATAATATAATCTAATTGAACGTTATATGCACTTACTGGCCAGAATTGGTTTGGTACTTTAGCGTTATAGTTCATTTGATATGTTCCTGGTTGTAATGGACAGCGGGTGTGAATCAAGTCATCAAGGGAGTCGCATAAATTTAATTTCACGTCAAAAAAGGTGATGTTAGTGTAATTCTTGAAATTATATGTCATTGTGAAATGCAGTATACCCCATTGTATGGTTTTTCCTAGAAATGGATAAGTGCATGTATACAATGTACATTTTATGATGTCAGTCATTGCTAACTCACTGTTGTGTAGCTGTGCTTTCCAATGGAACCTTCTCCCCCGTGTCAGTGGATATGGAGTTAATGATTCATTAGTTAATTCAAAAAATTTTTTAGTAACAGCTTAAAATTAATAAAATGAATCAATAGTGTATTACTAAACTTACAACAATCTGTGAATCCTTTATTACCAGTAGGTTCTTGTTGTTGATAGTATATATAATTGAAACAGGTATATTATCCATTAGTATAGTAGTCAGTATCTTACCATTGTAGTAATTGTTAGTAGATCCAGTCAATGTAGATACTACTAGTACAACTGATAGAAGTAACAGTATATACTCTACTGGTCCACCCATCTTCTCTTTGACTTGATTTATGAGGTGATATTAATAAAGGATACTGCATTTATAGCCACAAGTACATGTACATGTGCATACATGTAGGTCGTTTGATGTATTTTTGTGCTGCATAGTGTCGTAGCATCATTTTTTGTTTTTGTTGTCTTATCTTCTTTCCTGCTTTCAATTTATTTGAATCTTGTGCAACGATATGAATGTAAGTTGAGTTGAGTTGAGAAGTTTAAACTGTGTTGATGATTGAGTATTTACAAATGTAACTGTTTTTTTAAGCAAAAATCATCAAAATAGTTATGATTAGAATGTACGTGTAGATGTAAGCCATTCACTAATACATGCAGGTACATAATTGTATCCTGTTTCAGGTAAATATTTAATCATTATTGAGAGACAATTAACCGATTAATTCCTAAGACTTTATGTACCAAATTTTTTACTATCTCGGTAGCCCCCAATATGAGTTGTGTTTTATAATGGCGTTATGTATTTCAGCTTCTATCTTTATAAATAAATACACGTACATGTACATGTAGATACTAAAGTTCCATATTTTCACAATTAATTTTACTACACTGCCTATAGGAATATCAGAGTTATTACATACATGTCGGTGAATGTGTTCAAATGATTCTCATTATTTACAATGAGTTTTTATATTGTTAATGTTGTTGATATTTTAATGATTATTCAAACAGTAGTCTGGCTAAGAAACAAGCATATTAAGATATTAACTTTGACAATGTATTCAAGTCATTCATTTATATTAACGTCTATCATTTGACACATCATTTCCTCTCCTTCCTTATTGTGCACTGTAGCTTTGGCATAATACCTACCCTATGAAATAGAATAGTAATAATGATACACTGTATCTGTTACTCACTGGCCAAAAGTGGCTTGGTATTGTATCAGTATAATTGAACTGATATATTCCTGGTGGTACCGGACAATGTAGCTTCAATAAATCAACAAAGTAGTCACATAAATTGAACTTCTCATCGACGAAAGTAATATTAGTATAATTCTTGAAATTATGTCTTATTGTGATATGCAGTATACCCCATTGTATGGTTTTCTCTAGAAAAAGATTTACAGCACTAGTGAATATGAAACTTACTGATACCTAAATTTCCTTGATAATGATATGCTTTTCCACGAATCAATGGATTTGGAGTTATTGATACGTTAATGGCTTCAATGATTTTTTTAGTAACAGCTTAAAGTTAATAAAATTAATCAATAGTGTATTAGATACTGAGCTTACGACAATCTGTGACTCCTTTATTACCAGTAGGTTCTTGTATTTGATAGTATATATAATTGAAACAAGTATATTATCCATTAGTATAGTAGTCAGTATCTTACCATTGTAGTAATTGTTAGTAGATCCAGTCAATGTAGATACTACTAGTACAACTGATAGAAGTAACAGTATATACTCTACTAGTCTACCCATCTTCTCTTTGACTTGATTTATGTGATGATATTGATAAATGATACTGCATTTATAGCCACAAGTACATGTACACATGTACATGTACATGTGCATACATGTAGGTCATGTTATGTATTTTGTGCTGAATTGTGTGGTAGCATCATTTTTTGTTGTCTTATCTTTTTTTCTGCTTTCAATTTTTTTTCAATCTTGTGCAATGATACTGATGTACAATGATATATGAATGTATGTAAAATTGTGTCCTGTGCTTGTTGATGATTGAGTAATTAACTGTTTTTTTAAAGCAAAAATCATCAAAATATTTTTGACTAGAATGTACATGCACATGTATATAAGCCATTCACTAATACAGGTATATATATATTTGTATTCTATGTCAGGTAAATATTTAATCATTATTGAGGGACTACCCATTAATTCCGGAGATTTTTTGTACTAATTTTTTTCTAGCTACATAGCCCCAATATGAATGGTAGTGTATTACTAATTACAATGTATGATGTCGTCTTGTATTTAGCTTTTATCTTTATAAGTGCATGTACAGTGTATACATGTACATTGTAGCAGGGCTCCTGATTGTAGATACTTAAGTTCCATACTTCACAGTTTACTATGCTGCCTGTAGGAATAGCAGAGTTATTACATACATGTAGGTGAATGCATTTAAATTGATATTATATGTTGTTGATATTTTAATGATTATTCAAACAATAGTCTAGCTAAGAAAACAAGAACTTTAAAGGATTAACTTTCATAATGTATTGAAGTCATTCATTTATATTAACGTCTATCGTTTGACACATCAATTCCTCTCCTTCCTCATTGTACACTGCAGCTTTCCCATAATACCTACCCTATGAAATAGAATAGTAATAATGATACACTGTATCTGTTACTTACTGGCCAAAAGAGCTTTGGTACTGTATCAGTATAATTGAACTGATATATTCCTGGTGGTACTGGACAATGTAGCTTCAACAAATCGACAATGAAGTCGCATAGATTTAGTTTTTCGTTGACAAAAGTAATATTAACTGTATTTCTGAAATTATGTGCCAGTGTGAAATGTATTGTACCCCATTCTACGGTTTTGTCTAGAAAAGAATGTTAGTAATGTTGAATATATGCATGTACATAACTTACTAATAAGTATAGTTCCTTGTACATTGTAGTTTTTTCCAGGAATCAGTGGATATGGAGTGAATGAATCGTTAATGAGTTTACTGAATTTCTTAGTCACAGCTTAAAATTAATAAAATAGTTCAATAGTGTATTATATACTGAACTTACAGCAATCTTTAGGTCCAGGCTCTTCTTGTTGTTGATAGTATATATAATTGAAACAGGTATATTATCCATTAGTATAGTAGTCAGTATCTTACCATTGTAGTAATTGTTAGTAGATCCAGTCAATGTAGATACTACTAGTACAACTGATAGAAGTAACAGTATATACTCTACTAGTCTACCCATCTTCTCTTTGACTTGATTTATGAGGTGATATCGATAAAGGATACTGCATTTATAGCCACAAGTACATGTACATGTACATGTACATGTGCATGCATGTAAGTTGTGTAATATATTTTTGTGTTGTATGGTGTCATTGGTGTGGCAGCATCATTTTATGTTTTCTTATCTTCTTTCCTGCTTTCAATTTGTTTCAATCTTCTGCAACGATACTGATGTACAACAATATTTGAATGTATGTAAATTGTATTGAGATGTTTAAACTGTGTTGATGATGGAGTAATTAACTGTTTTTAGAGCAGAAATAGTTGTGACTAGAATGTACATGTACATGTAAGCCATTCACAAATACAGGTACATATTTGTATCCTATGTCAGTTAAATATTTAATTATTATTGAGGGACAACCCATTACTTCCTAAGACTTTTTGTGCCAAAATTTGTACTATTCTGGTAGCCCCCAATATACATGTTTAATAGTAATGTATTTATAATAATAATAATAATAATGCCGTCACTTATTTTAAGATTCTCTCTTTTTAAGTGCATGTGAATGTAGATACAGGTACTTACATGTAAGTTCCATAATTCACAATTTACTATGCTGTCTGTAGGAATAGCAGAGTTATTACATATGCATGTAGGTGAATGCTTTTACAATGATATTCATTAGTTACAGTGATTTTTTTATGTTGTTGATACTTTAAAGATTATTCAAACAATAGTCTAGCTAAGAAAACAAGCACTTTAAAGTTTTAATCTTCACAATGTATTCAAGTCATTCATTTATATTAACGTCTATCATTTGACACATCATTTCCTCTCCTTCCTCATTGTATGCAGTAGCTTTGGCGTAATACCTACCCTATGAAATAGAATAGTAATAATGATACACTGTATCTGTTACTCACTTGCCAAAAGAGCTTTGGTATTGTATCAGTATAATTGAGCGGATATATTCCTGGTGGTACTGGACAGTGTAGTTTCAATAAATCAACAAGGAAGTCACATAAATTGTACTTCTCATCGACAAAAGTAATATTAGTATAATTCTTGAAATTATATGTCATTGTGATATGCAGTATACCCCATTGTATGGTTTTCTCTAGAAAAAGATTTACACTACTAGTGAATATGTAACTTACTGATATCAGAAGTTCCTTGTATATGATATGCCTTTCCACGAATCAATGGATTAGGAGTTAATGATACATTAGTGAACTCAGCAAATTTCTTAGTGACAGCTTAAAATTAATAGACTAATTCAATAGTGTATCACTGAACTTACAACAATCTGTGAATCCTTTATTACCAGTAGGTTCTTGTTGTTGATAGTATATACAATTGAAACAGGTATATTATCCATTAGTATAGTAGTCAGTATCTTACCATTGTAGTAATTGTTAGTAGATCCAGTCAATGTAGATACTACTAGTACAACTGATAGAAGTAACAGTATATACTCTACTAGTCTACCCATCTTCTCTTTGACTTTGAATCTTGTGCAATGATACTGACGTACATGTACAATGATATGTGAATTTGTGTTGAGAAGTTTAAACTATGTTTATGATTGAGTACTTAACTGTTTTTTAAAGCAAAAGTCATCAAAATAGCTATGACTAGAATGTACTTGTACATGTAAGCCATTCACTAATACAGGTACATATTTGTATTGTATGTCAGGTAAATATTTTAATATTATTGAGGGACAATCCATTAATGACCAAGACTTTTTCTACCAAAATTTTTACTGCCTTGGTAGCTCCTAATAATGCTAATATACTTGTAGTAACGTATTTTATAATGCCATCGTCACATATTTTAGCTTTTGCCTTTATAAGTGCAATACTTAGGTTCCATAATTCACAATTTGCTACTCTACCTTTAGGAATAGCAGAGTTATTACATACATGTGAGTGAATGTGTTTAAAATGATATTCATTAGTTACAGTGATTTTTTATGTTGTTGATATTTGAATGATTATTCAAACAATAGTCTAGCTAAGAAAACAAGCACTTTAAAGTTTTAATTTTCACAATGTATTTAATTCATTAATTTATATCAATGTCTATCATTAGACACATCATTTCATCTCCTTCCTCATTGTATGCAGTAGCTTTGGCATAATACCTACCCTATGAAATAGAATAGTAATAATGATACACTGTATCTGTTACTCACTGGTGGAAAGAGCTTTGGGACTGTATCAGTATAATTGAACTGGTATATTCCTGGTGGTACTGGACAATGCAGCTTCAATAAATCAACAGTGAAGTCGCATAGATTCAGTTTTTCATCAACAAGAGTTAAATTAGCAATATTCCTGAAATTATATGCCAATGTGACATGTATTGTACCCCACTGCACTGTTTTGTCTAGAAAAAGAATGTTAATAATGTTGGATGTATAACTTACTAGTATAAAAAGTTCCTTGTATGGTGTACTTTTTCCCATGAATCAGTGGATATGGAGTCAATGATTCGTTAATGAGTTTACCAAATTTCTTAGTAACAGCTTGAAATTAATAAAATAATTCAATAGTGTATTATATACTGAACTTACAACAATCTTTAGGTCCAGGTTCTTGTTGTTGTTGTTGATAGTATATATAATTAAAACAGGTATATTATCCATTAGTATAGTAGTCAGTATCTTACCATTGTAGTAATTGTTAGTAGATCCAGTCAATGTAGATACTACTAGTACAACTGATAGAAGTAACAGTATATACTCTACTAGTCTACCCATCTTCTCTTTGACTGTAGACTCAGTTACTGGTGCCTCACTATATTCTGATGAACTGCTAAATTTCTTAGATAAGTTTACCTTTCATTATGAAGTACAAGTACATCATGTAAATCTTATACATGTATATGTGTGTGGCATTGTCATTTCAATGTTGCTGCATATACAATTTTATTTGATTCATCTTATGCTATAAATTTAGCAATATTGCTTACAAAAAGTCAATGACTCTCAACCCAAAAAGAAAAACTCATTCTAGTCACTGGGGCACAGGATTTCTTGAAAAAGATCTGATATTTGTTATTGGTTCTGGTACTATATTAATTAAAGGAATACCGACTTGCCTTGAGGCATTGAAGCACATGTACATTATAAGTTAGGAATGAAGACTGAAGAGAGACTGACCGTGAGAAATGGCAAAGTAGAAGAGCTTACATGTACACGGATGGATTAAGTGGATATAAACTTGTTGATCATGACTCTCTGGTTATACATGGATGTGCTTGTGGAATCCTCATTTCCTTATGATCAAACTATTCCTGAACCAGCCCTCATGCTCCTTTTCTTTCTTGTGAGTGATGGATGCATTCTATGAAAAGGCTTCCAAGTGGATCCCTGGTTGTATTGGACAAATTGCATGAACATGTACATGTACTAATGTTGTGTATTTGTGACATATAGTGTACCCCATTGCAGTATTAAGTGGACTACATGCCATGCAATATTTGTACTTACTGCCATTTGTCTTTTGTATTTTCTTTTCTTATTGTGTATACTGGCTTTACTCTATATCCAGTCTATAGTGTAATGTCCATACTACTATGATCTATTTCCTGCTATGCATTGAATGGATAGGATTATTTGTGAATTTCAATTAATTAATTGCTACAACAGCTAGCCTCTAACGAAATCTTAGTATTGAGTTCTCATTATAAATGTGTGTTTGTTCTCATTTTATTATTAATAGTAGCTAGTAATTGAATGAAAATGCATATTCATTAGTTATACAAGAAATTGTTTATTATTATTAATGTTTTAATGAGCAGCGTTTGTTAAGAAAACACAATCAACTTAAAGTCATTATGCACTTATGTGCTTTCACTATTTTTATTTAAGTTATTTGACGGTAAATTCCTTACTTATACACATCATTTCCTCTCCTTCCTCATTGTATGCAGTAACTTTGCCATAATACCTACCCTATGAAATAGAATAGTAATAATGATACACTGTATCTGTTACTCACTGGCCAAAAGATATTTGGTACTGTTCGTACTGAATCATCATGATATATTCCTGGTGGCAAAGGACATTGTATCTTGAATAAATCAACAAAGTAGTCACATAAATTGAATTTCTCATCCACGAAAGTAATATTAATATAATTCTTGAAAGTATATGTTATTGTGACATGCAGTATACCCCACTGTATGGTTTTCGCTAGAAAAAGATCATTACAGTACTAGTGAATATGTAACTTACTATTATGAAAAATTCCTTGCATTTCACATTCTTTTCCACGAATCAGCGGATTTGGAGTTAATGATAAATTAGTGAATTCAGCAAATTTTGTATTAACACCTTAAAATTAATGGAATAAATCAATAGTGTATTACTGAACTTACAACAATCTGTGAATCCTTTATTACCAGTAGGTTCTTGTTGTTGATAGTATATATAATTGAAAAGGTATATTATCCATTAGTATAGTAGTCAGTATCTTACCATTGTAGTAATTGTTAGTAGATCCAGTCAATGTAGATACTACTAGTACAACTGATAGAAGTAACAGTATATACTCTACTAGTCTACCCATCTTCTCTTTGACTTGATTTATGAAAAGATATCGATAAATGATACTGCATTTATAGCCACAAGTACAAGTACATGTGCATATATGTAGGTCGTGTTATCTTATCTTCTTTCCTACTTTCAATTTTTTTAATTGTGCAATGCAATGATATTCAAATGTATGTACGTATGTAAACTTGTTTAAACTGTGTTGATTATCTGTTTTTAAAAGCAAGAATCATTAAAATAGTTATGACTAGAACATACTTAAAAGCCATTTAATAATTTATATAATTCCATCATGAATTGTATAGCTTTTATTTGTATAGGTGCACATGTCAAATACTTAAGTTCCATACTCCACTATTCACCAGTCATTTCAATGTTACTGCATGTACAATTTTGTTTGATTTATTTTATGCTATAATCTTAAAGAATTCAAGCAATTGCATCTAAAAAGTTGAGAACTCTCAACTTAAAAGGAAAACTCATTCTAGTCACTGGGACATAGCATCTTTGGAAAAGACACTCTTCATGGTTATGATCATATTATTATTCCTGAACTAGCCCTCATATGCTCCTTTTCTTTTTGTGAGTGATGGGCATATTCTGTGACAAGGCTTCCAAGTGGATCAATCTCTGGTTGTATTGGACAAATTCCATAAATATGTACATGTACATGTATAGTATAATTTTGTGTATTTTTGACATCTAGTACTTGTATACCTCATTTTAGTATCCCACTAGTATCATACTTGTACATGCCATGCAATTTTTGTACTTACTTCCATTCGTCTTTTGTACTTGATGTCTAGTCTAATTGTAATGTGCACTCTACTATGAAATATTTACTGATATGCATTTAATGCATAAGATATGGATTACTTATCAATTAATTACTGCAAGAGCTAGCCTCTAGTTATATTTAGCTCCTATTGTCAGAATGTGTTTGTTTTAATAGTAGTGATGGCAACAGCCAGCCTCTAACAAAGTCTTAGTATTGAGTTCTCATTATAAATGTGTGTTTGTTTTCATTTTGTTACTAATAGTAGCTAGTGGTTGCTTGAAAAATGCATATTCATTAGTTATACAAGGAATTGTTTATTATTATTAATGTTTTAATGAGCAGCATTTATTAAGAAAACACAATCAAATTAAAGTCATTATGCATTTATGTGCTTCCACTATTTTTATTCAAGTTTTTTGACGGTAAGTTCTGTACTTATACACATAATTTCCTCTCCTTCCTTATTGTACATAGCAGCTTTGGCATAATACCTACCCTATGAAATAGAATAGTAATAATGATACACTGTATCTGTTACTCACTGGCCATAAGATGCTTGGTATTAATCCTACTGCATCAGTATGATATGTTCCTGGTTGCATAGGACAATATACCTTGAATAAATCATAAATGTAGTCGCATAAATTAAACTTCTCATCCATGAAAGTAATATTAGCATAATTCTTGAAAGGATGTGTCAATGTGAAATGCAGTATACCCCATTGTATGGTTTTCTCTAGAAAAAGATTTACAGTACTATAGTGAATATGAAACTTACTGATATTTAAAGATCCTTGATAATAATATGCCTTTCCACAAATCAATGGATTTGTTGTTATTGATCCATTAATGAGTTCAGCAAATTTCTCACTAACAGCTTAAAATTAATAGACTAATTCAGTAGTTTATTACTGAACTTACAACAATCTTTGAATGATCCTTTATTACCAGTAGGTTCTTATTGTTGATAGTATATATAATTGAAACAGGTATATTATCCATTAGTATAGTAGTCAGTATCTTACCATTGTAGTAATTGTTAGCAGATCCAGTCAATGTAGATACTACTAGTACAACTGATAGAAGTAACAGTATATACTCTACTAGTCTACCCATCTTCTTTTTGACTTGATTTATGAGTCAATATCAATATTGATACTGCATTTATAGCCACAAGTACATGTACATGGGCATATAGGTGTGTTATCTTATCTTCTCTCCTGCTTTCAGTATCTTTTAACCTTGCAGTGCAATGATATTACAATGTATGTACATGCATAAATTTCCTTGAACTGTTACAATGATTGAGTAATTAACTGTTTTTTAAAGCAAAGATCATCAAAATAATTTTGACTAGAATGTACATATAAGCATATCACTAATTTATATTCCCATCATGTATTTTATAGCTTTCATTTTCATATACTTAAGTTCCATACTCCACTATTTACCAGTCATTTCAATGTTACTGCATGTACATGCACAACTTTATTTAATTTACATGTATCTTATGCTATGATTTAAAGGATTTAAAGAATATTAAGTCTTAAAAGTGGATGACTCTCAACCCAAAAAGAAAAACCCATTCTGGTCACTGGGACACAGCATCTCTTGAAAAGATGGTTATGATCAATTCCTGAACCAGCCCTCATGCTCCCTTTCTTTTTGTGGGTGATGGACTCATTCTATGACAAGGCTTCCAAGTAGATCCCTGGTTGTATTGGACAAATTCCATGAATTGAATTTGCGTCAAAGGAAATAATGTTACATGTACACATGTAGTATAATTTTGTGTATTTGTGACATGCAATACATACCCCATTGTGGTATTGAGTGGACTAGTATCATACTTGTACATGTCATTCAATTTTTCTAGTTGCTGCATTAGTCTTTTTGTCCTTGATGTCCAGTCTAATTGTGATGTGCACACTACTATGATCAAGATTATCCACTCTTGCTATGATCTATTTACTGCTAAGCATTGATTGCAAAGGATTATGAATTATTTATGAATTGTTTACTGCAACAACTAGCCTCTGATTATTGAGCTCCTATTATAAATGTGTGTCTGTTTTAATAGTAGTACCGTAAATCCTTAAATAGAAGCCACATTTGAATAAACGCCGAGGTAGCAATAGAATTAAAGTGTAAATACACAACACTAGCCTAGGAGTGTCTCAGTAGTCTAGTGGATAATACCTGAATTTCCAGAAGTCAAAAGCATGAGGTTACGGGTTCGAATCTTGCTCTGGGCTGAAGTTTTTTTAATATATTTTTCGAGATCCAAATACCATTTTAGGAAATAGACGCCCGGGCTTTTATTTAAGGAAATACGGTAATTGCAACAGCTAGCCTCTAACGAAATCTTATAGTATTGAGTTCTCATTATAAATGTGTGCTTGTTCTCATTTTATTATTAATAGTGGCAAGAGTAGATAATAATTAGAGGAGAGTGTCCTACTGGCTATAAGGTCTGCTTCATCACGGCGTAGAATTGAAGAGTCACATTCCGGTTATTTCCATATTTTATTTGAGTAGTTATAGTTATTTCTAGTTATTTTTTAATGACTACTCAAATAAAATATGGAAATAACCGGAATGTGACTCTTCAATTCTACACCGTGATGAAGCAGGGGGTATAGACACAGTAGGACACTCTCCTCTAATTATTATCTACTCTTGATAGTAGTGATTGCATAAAAAATGATAATCATTAGTAATACATGGAATTGTTTATATTATTAATGTTGTAATGAGAAGCATTTATTAAGAGAACAAAATTAGCTTAGAATCATTATATTAAATACACATTAATGTACTTTCACTATTTTTATTTAAGTCCTTTGACATTAAGCTCTGTACTTACACACATCATTTCCTCTCCTTCCTTATTGTACATAGTAGCTTTTGCATAATACCTACCCTATGAAATAGAATAGTAATAATGATACACTGTATCTGTTACTCACTGGCCAAAGGAGATCTGGTACTTTGCTTGTATCAGTATAATTAAAATGATACATTCCTGGTTGTACTGGGCAATGTACATGCTGCTTGAATAAATCAACAATGTAGTCGCATAAATTGAACTTCTCATCAACGAACGTAATATTAGTATAATCCTTGAATGTATGTGTCAATGTGAAATGCAGTATACCCCATTGTACGAGTTTTTCTAGAAAAAGATCTTTACAATACTATAGTGCATATGTAACTTACTAATGTGTGCAGTTCCTTGCAAATGAAACTCTTTCCCGTGAACCAATGGATTAGGAGTTATTGATCCATTAATGAGTTCACCAAATTTCTTAGTAACAGCTTAAAATTAATAGAATAAATCAATAGTGTATTACTGAACTTACAACAATCTGTGACTCCTTTATTACCAGTAGATTCTTGTTGTTGATAGTATATATAATTGAAACAGGTATATTATCCATTAGTATAGTAGTCAGTATCTTACCATTGTAGTAATTGTTAGTAGATCCAGTCAATGTAGATACTACTAGTACAACTGATAGAAGTAACAGTATATACTCTACTAGTCTACCCATCTTCTCTTTGACTTGTTTATGAGATGATATCGATAAAGGAGACTGCATTTATAGCCGCAAGTACATGTACATGTGCATACATGTACATGTTCATGTAGGTTGTGTTATCTTATCTTCTTTCCTTCTTTCAATTTCTTTAACCTTGCAGTGCAATGATGTACAAATGTATGTACATGTACATGCATAAATTTGTTGAAACTGTTTTGATGATTGAGTAACTTACTGTTTTTTAAAGCAAAGATCATCAAAATAATTATGACTAGAATGTACTTATAAGCCATTTACTAATTTATAATATGCCATCATGTATTTTATAGCTTTTATCTATATAAGTGCATATATCAGATACTTAAGCTCCATACTCCACTATTCACCAGTCGTTTCAATGTTACTGCATGTACATGTACAATTTTGTTTGATTTATTTTATGCTATGATCTTAAAGAATTCAATCAATTACATTTAAAATGTTAGGACTCTCAACTTAAAAGGAAAACTCATTCTAGTCACTGGGACATAGCATTTTTGGAAAAGACACTCTGGCTATGATTATGCTCCCTTTCTTTTTGTGAGTGATGGGCGCATTCTATGACAAGGCTTCCATGTGGATCCCTGGTTGTATCGGACAAATTGCATGACTTGAATTTAAATCAAAGGAAGGAAATAATGTTACATGTAGTATAATATTTTGTATTTGTGACATGCAGTATACCCCATTGTGTAGTATTGAGTGGACAGTGGACTGGTATCATACTGTACTTGTATATTCCATGCAACATTTGTACTTATTACTATTAAGTTTGTCTTTTGTACTTGATTTGCAGCCAAATTTTAATGTGCACACTATGATCTATGTACTGCTATGCATTGAATTCAAAGGGTCATTGATTATTTATGAAGTTCATTTAATTAATTACTGTAACATCTAGCCTCTAATTAATGAGCTTCCGTTATAATTATGTGTTTGTTCTCATTTTATTGTTAATAGTAGTGATTGCATGAAAAGTGCATATTCATTAGTTATACAAGGAATTATTTATATTATTAATGTTTAAATGAGCAGCATTTGTTAAGAAAACAAAATTAACTTCGAGTCATATTGCACTTATCTACTTTCACTACTTTTATTCAAGTTATTTGACATTAAGTTCAGTGCTTACACACATCATTTCCTCTCCTTTCTCATTGTGTGCAGTAGCTTTCCCATAATACCTACCCTATGAAATAGAATAGTAATAATGATACACTGTATCTGTGACTCACTGGCCATAAGATGCTTGGTATTAATCCTACTGCATCAGCATGATATGTCCCTGGTGGTATAGGACAATATACCTTGCATAAATCATCAAGGTAGTCGCATAAATTGAACTTCTCATCCATGAAAGTAATATTGATATAATTCTTGAAAGGATGTGTCAGTGTGAAATGCAGTATACCCCATTGTATCGTTTTCTCTAGAAAAAGATCTTTTCAGCACTAGTGAATATGTAACTTACTAATGTGTAAAGTTCCTTGCAACTGAAACTCTTTCCCATGAACCAATGGATTAGGAGTTATCAATCCATTAATAAGTTCACCAAATTTCTTTGTAACAGCTTAAAATTAATAGAATAATTCAATATAGTTGATTACTGAACTTACAACAATATGTGTATGATTCTTTATTACCAGTAGATTCTTATTGTTGATAGTATATATAATACGAACAGGTATGTTATCCATTAATAGTAGCCAGTATCTTACCATTGTAGTAATTGTTAATAGATCCAGTCAATGTAGATACTACTAGTACAACTGATAGAAGTAACAGTTTATACTCTACTAGTCTACTCATCTTCTCTTTGACTTGATTTATGAGGTCATATTGATAAAGGATTCTGCATTTATATCCATACGTGTGCATATATGTAGGTTGTGTTATCTTTCCTGCTTTCAATTTCTTTTAAACTTGCAGTGCAATGATACACAAATGTATGTACATGTTTAAGTTTGTGTCAACTTTGTTTATGATAGAATAAGTAACTGTTTTTAAGGCAAAAATCATCAAAATAATTATCACTAGAATGTAGCATATAGTGGGTATATTCCATCAGAGTTTAATTTTGTTCTCATTACTTTGGAACAAATATTTTCCAAGCAAAAAAGGCGTTTCCTCAATGCCACGTGTGCAAGATGGTTGCTCAGAACAAAAATAAGATGAATGAAAATTTCTAATTCTGCTTAGAACAAACATTTATATAATGCTATCATAACTAAATGAATGATGTTTTCAAAAAAGCTAAAACTAATACAATTAAATGTTAGAAACCAAAATATCTTTTAGTTAGTTATAGGTCATGCATGCATATGTTATGTGCACCTGACGTAGTCACAGGTCACTTGGTTTACCCATGGTTACGACATTGCCCTTGTAATTTTAGCAAATGGCTAGTGCTATGGGATATATTTACTCAAATTTTTACTAAAACTAACACTTTTCTTAAATACTAAAACAAAACTAAATTTATTTTTAAAGGGAAAAACTAAAATTAAAAGAAATCAAAGTCTGAAATTAAACTAAAACTAGAACTAAAACATATTCAAGTTTCAAAATAAAACTAAAAGTAAAAAGGATTGAAGAAATAATAACTAATAAACAACAAGACGATTATTAAAATAATCACAAATATACAAAAATCCATCTTTATTAAATGCTAATCCAAAAGGACTATTAAACTGATCGATATTACTGCCTTCACTTCCAAACTTACTGACAAACACACCATCACTAGTAAAGACTGATATACGATGATTGCTATCTTCACTAACATACACTAGACCAGTAGCTGCAGTGTCTATTGCAATACCTGCTGGACAGTTAAGCTCTCCAGGACCAGATCCTCCAGTACCAAACTGACCCACAAACTTTCCATCTGGAGAAAACTTCTGAATGCGACGATTATTCCTATCAGCAATATACACTAATCCTTGAATGTCAATAGCAATGTCATATGGATACTCAAGCTGTCCATTAGCCGATCCTTTGCTACCAAATGAATGCGAGAAGGATAGATCAGGATTTAAGACTTGTATACGATGATTATTCCTATCAGCAATATAAACCTGTCCTGTTATAGGAGAAATGGCTATACCACGAGGACCACTGAATTGTAGTGGTCCACTGCCCTTTTCACCAACTGATGCTATAAGGTATCCATCCATGCTTATCTTCTGGATCCTGTAATTACCATCAGACACAAGAATGAATTTGTCTGAAGTAATGGCTACACCACGAGGAGTAGAAAACTTAACATTACCACTTCCTCCTTCCCCTCCTAATGATTTTACTTTTTTTCCTTCTCTATCCAGTATTGTTACACAATTACCACTATTCTCAGTTATTATAACATGATTATCATCAGTTACAGCAACTCCCCAGGGACGCTTAAGCTCAGTTATAGTATGTACTGGAGTGATTTTATCAAGGCAAGGATTGATAGGGATGACTAGTGAGGTATCCTCAAGGTGTACATCATATACTTGTACTTTTACTGTGTGAGAACCACGTGTTGAAGCATTACACTGTATCTTATACACTCCAAGGTCACTGCTGGTGGTAGTGACTGTAGTCGTAATGGGTTGATCACCTTTACCAACTGGTACTAGACTACACCTCAGAGAAGAGAGGGGAACACACAAAACAGATGAATCTGGTGCCTCCATTGATAGTGAAAATGAAACTGCTTTGCCAGCAGGTCTAATACAATCAATCTTCTTCACTCTACACTGCTGTAGTGCAGTAGAGGTCACAATATCTCCAATGTGATGTAGTGATTTGATATCTTTACTCAATACAAAGTCAGCCTTTTCCTTTGGGTTTAACTCCTTAACATTGATCCCTGCAATAACTTCACTCATACGCTCCATCATCTGTTTCTTAGACCTCAGGACTTGTTGAGGACTGCCTGTCTTCAGACTCTGTTCCACATAATCACCTACATCCTCCAGAAGACTCAAGCTCATTTTTGCTGATTTCATTTGCCCTGAAAGCAACTTAAGTTTATTATCAGTGACCCTTTTTGCCTGCTCAGTCAGTTTCCTTTCTGACTGACGAAGAACATTCATCATTTTCTCCACCATTTCATGTATTTCTTTTAAGACTCCTTCTCCTCTCTCTCTGATCTCACCCTCTCTCTCTGCTAGAGCAGACAGGACCTTCTTGAGTGCTTCAATTTTCCCTTTTACCGGATTAAGAGATTTCTCCAGCGCTTCTTTGTGTTTATTAAAACTATTAGCTATTAGGTTATACTTGTGATCTTTATGAGCCAGCATGATACAATCACGACAGATAGATTCATCACATGTGTCACAGTAATACCTTAACGAATCATCATGACCAGATACAGAGCAAGTGAGGGTTGTCTCCTGTTTAGCTGGAGCTAGCAATTCAGAAGTAGAAGAGACATCAGAGGCTGTCACTTCATCAAGACTTGTCAGCTGATGGTTGGAAGTTGGGCCCCATTTCTTGTGAACTCCATCACATTTTGTACAAAAGAACCTACTGCAGTCTTTGCAGTACCCAGTGGCATTAGCTGTAGTACAGTTGTCACAGGTAACCTGTTGAGGATTAGCTACTTTCTTCATTAGAGTGTGTATCTCTTTGAGGTTGTTGAGAGTGAATGCTACAGGAAAGGCTCGTGCTCCTTCTTTTGGTAATTCTGTACGATTACGACAAGTGGGACAAGAGAGGTAATAGGTCTCATTCTTCTTATCCAATGGTAATCCCTCCAGACAGTGCTGGCAGAATGAATGTAGACAAGGTAAAGTCTTAGGGTTGGTATAGTGGTCAAGACACACAGGACAAGTGAGCTGTTCCTCCAGTTTGAGGAGACCAGGAGAAGAAGATGAAGATGGTTTGGTTGCCATTTCAAGAAAAGAATACAATTGTGTACGTAAAGCAAGAACGAAAAATGAAGATAGATAAAGGTAGAAGATGATAAATGAAGATAAAACAAGAATGAACAATAAGAAAATGAAGAAGTTGGAATGAATGAGAATGAGAGTAGCCTGGGGAAAGATAAGATAGCCCTGATGACCTCTTGGAATATTCTATAGTCTAGTGACTACAGGAAGCTATGATAGTACATTCCTTTATTGTAACAACAAGTAGTGAAGGAAATTTACATTAATGAATGAGAATTTAATACAAAGTAGGAGGGTGCGCATATAGTAGGAGGGTGCGAAAGGGAAGGCAGTGAATGAGTGATGAGAGAGAGTCCTAATGACCAAATGAAACAACAGAACAAAATGAAGAAAAGGGAAGGAGGAGTTGATGCTAAATTTGGCATTGCATTTTGTGGCGACTGGCAAGTAAAAACCAGGATTAAAGGTGAATAACATACAGAACATTATATGTACTATAAGGATTATAGTGTAGGAAAGTAAAAGAAATCATGGTTACAATTTTTGCCAATGATTATTAAATATATATTCCAATGGTTAGAAAAATGTTACAATAACATATAAAATTACTAATAATAATAAGTATGGACTTACTCCATCATATCCATTAAGCAGTTTCTGTAGGATTGGCTTAGAGTAGTTGTCATGAGAGAAATCAAGTGATGATATTATCAACTTGTGTAGATCATGTCTACCAGTAATACTGCATGTATCAAGAATACTGTGCGGGAGGAAAGTAGAAGATACTCTCAATACAACTAAAACACTAAAATCAGTACTCACACATTGAAAAATGAATTATATGCATGTATAGTGTACTACATGCATCTATATATAAAGTACTTAAGATCCACACTCCACTATTCACCAGTCATTTCAATGTTACTGCATGTACATGTACAATTTTATTTAATTTATGTGTATTATATGCTATGATTTAGAGGATTTAAACAATATTGAGTCTTAAAAGTTGAGGATGCTTAACCCAGAAAGGATAACTTATTCTAGTCACTGGGTCATAGCATCTTCTTTTGAAAAGACACTCTGGTTATGATTAAACTATTCTTCAAGTATAGCCCTCATGCAGTGACATGCTCCTTTTCTTTTTGTGAGTGATGGATGCATCCTATGACAAGGCTTACAAGTGGATGCCTAGTTGTATTGGACAAATTCCATAAATTGAATTTGCGTCAAAGGAAATAATGTTACATGAACATGTATAGTGTAATTTTGTGTATTTGTGACATGCAGTACATGCATAGTACCCTACTGGTATAATACTTGTACATTACTTCCATTAGTCTTTTGTACTCAATGTATTTTCTTTTCTTATTGTGTTTACTGACTGTACTCTATGTCCAGTCTATAGTTTAATGTGCACAGTACTATCATCTATTTCCTCCTATGCATTGAATGCATTGATTATTTTAAAGTTCAATTGATTAATTACTGCAACAGCTAGCCTCTAATGAAGTTTTTGTTTAATAGTAGTGATTGCATGAAAAATGATGTTAATTAGCAATACCAGAAATTGTTTATTATTAATGTTTTAATGTACAGCATTTATTAAGAAAACACAATTAACTTAGAGTCATTGTATTTAATACACTTATGTACGTTCACTATTTTATTTGATAGAAAGTTCTTTACTTACACACCCAATTTCCTCTCCTTCCTCATTGTATGCAGTAACTTTGGCATAATACCTACCCTATGAAATAGAATAGTAATAATGATACACTGTATCTGTTACTCACTGGCCAAAATTGGTTTGGCACTTCCCTTGTATCAGTATAATTGAAATGATATATTCCTGGCTGTATTGGACAATGTAGATTGAATAAATCATCAAGGTAGTCACATAAATTGAACTTCTCATCCGCGAAAGTAATATTAGTAAAATTCTTGAAATTGTATGTCAATGTAAAATGCAGTATACCCCATTGTATGGTTTTGTCTGGAAAAGATCTTTACAGGTACTAGTGAATATGTAACTTACTAATGCGTACAGTTCCTTGCAAATGAAACTCTTTCCCGTGAACCAATGGATTAGGAGTTATTGATCCATTAATGAGTTCACCAAATTTCTTAGTAAGAGCTTAAAATAAATAAAATTAATCAATAGTGTATTACTGAACTTACAACATTCTGTGAATCCTTTATTACCAGTAGGTTCTTTTTCATAGTATATATACATGTACCAGTTAATTTTCGCGATGAAATGTTTTCGCAAATTTTGCAGTTTCTTGCTCTGTTGCAAAATTTTTTAACGGTGAAATTTTGCATTTCCATTGCCACATGGTACAGTCTGCAAGCTATTTGGGAAAATTAATCACGCAAAATCTTAGAAATGCAAGATTTACGAAAAATTTTTACCGTGAAAATAAACTGGTATACAGTATATAATTGAAACAGGTATATTATCCATTAGTATAGTAGTCAGTATCTTACCATTGTAGTAATTGTTAGTAGATCCAGTCAATGTAGATACTACTAGTACAACTGATAGAAGTAACAGTATATACTCTACTAGTCTACCCATCTTCTCTTTCATGTGATTTATGAGATGATATCGATAAAAGAGACTGCTTTTATAGCCACAAGTACATATACATGTGCATTCATTTAGGTTGTGTTAATTATATTCTTTCCTGCTTTTAATTTTTGAAACTTTGGAATGATAGACAAATGCAGGTATGTGTAAATTGTGTTGACTCTGTTGATGATTGAGTAATGAAATGTTTTTTTAAAGCAAAATCATCAAAATAATCATGACTAGAATGTACATGAACATTTAAGCCATTCGCTAATACATATTTGTAAGGAAAAATATTATTATTTATGGACAACTCTTAAATACAAACAATAATCATTAATGAATAGTAATGTATTTATAATCTCATTATGTACATGTAGTTTATCAGCTTTTGCTTTATAAGTGCATGTATCAAATACTCAGTTCCATGCTCAACTATTCACCACTGGTTGCCTTTACTTTATTATTATTGTGTATGCTATATAATATAGAGTCTATTTGTAATGTGTACATGTATGCATGTTAGTATCAGCAGTTTAGCACTACTGCCAGGAATTGTTAA
>NW_003546972.1:0-7635 GCF_000090795.2 Amphimedon queenslandica | reverse complement strand
CAGATTACAATAAAGAGAATCCCAACTGAATTTTCCTCAAGTTGTCCTGATGGAAGAGGTTTACGGCACTGAGTAAAGTAGAATGGAACTTGATAGCTGCAAGGAATGGAGACAGAAAAGAAAAGAGCCTTCCTAATAAACTAGCACTGATGGAACATGGACTCAATTATGAGCTTGGACAATATAGGATAAGTGTATGGATTGAATAAGTTGACATGAATTGGTTACCCATGACACTCTGCATGATTACATGTATATCAATTAACATACCTTTTTGTGTGAGTGGAATGCTTCTTTGCTTGTGAAATATTCAGTGACAAACTATAATTGTGCTGGAAGTCTTTACCACTCCTATACTAGTAGGAAAATTTCAAGGTCTCTGATACATGTGCAGTCAGTCTCCATTGGTGTATGTTCCAACTGATTTGAGTTCCTTTGGGTACTACAATAACTGACCATGTCTGGTCATGACACAGTTTGTTCATCTGTACTGCAGTATATAGTAGCCCATGCATGTGTGGGTAGTGTTTATCTTGCTTCTTTCTCTTTTACATGTCCATTTGTGTTTAGCATGCATTGAGTAACTGTTATTTTAATGAATAATCATCATATTAATGGCAGGTAGCATTGTTTTAGAGCATTTAGATACACATGTACTACTTATAAACTTATTGTGTTGGTAGTTCCCTTTATAGTATATACAATTGTTTAAAGCGTACACAGTATTTTTATGATAATACATGTACATGTACGCATACATTTGATTATTTTTTGATGTACTTTAATTGGATAGTACATGGGTGTATAGAAAATAGATGCCAAGACTTGTTTGTCATAAGCTTCTTGTAGTTGAACTTGAATTTTATGAATGTTTTGTGGTTCAGTGGTAAACACTGTGTTTGTTTGTGGATGCATTTTATATTGTTAATTGTTGTAATTAAAAATTTTGTGATAATTCTAAGCACACACAATAAAAATGAAGTGTTGACATGTCCATTATTTCTGTGCTTGCTAAGAAAGCAGTTGAAAAATAGTTTACTCTTTACTTAAGCTATGTAGTTTATTTCTGTCATTAGACACATCATTTCCTCTCCTTTCTCATTGTGTGCAGTAGCTTTCGCATAATACATACCCTATGAAATAGAATAGTAATAATGATACACTGTATCTGTTACTCACTGGCCAAAAGAGGTTGGGGATTTGAGCATGGTAGTATAAATGATACATTCCTGGTTGTATTGGACAGTGTATATTCATTAAATCCACAAAGAAGTCGCATAAATTGAATTTTTCATCAATGAAAGTAATATTAACGTAATTCTTGAATTTTTGTGTCATTGTGACATGCAGTATACCCCCTTGTATGGTCCTCTCTATAAATGGGTTCATGTTTATTGACACAGTTATTGTTACTTACTAATCTGTAGATCTGCATGCAATTGTATGCTGTCTCCTTTTTTCAATGTATATGAAGTTAATGATGCATTAAAGAATTCAAAAATTTTCTTAGTAGCAGCTTAAAATTAATAAAGTAAATCAATAGTGTATTAATGAACTTACAACAATCTGTGACTCCTTTATTACCAGTAGGTTCTTGTTGTTGATAGTATATATAATTGAAACAGGTATATTATCCATTAGTATAGTAGTCAGTATCTTACCATTGTAGTAATTGTTAGTAGATTCAGTTAATGTAGACACTACTAGTACAACTGATAGAAGTAACAGTATATACTCTACTAGTCTACCCATCTTCTCTTTGACCTCAATAGTTACAGTTATGAGTCTGAGACGATGTATTCATGTATTTATAGATCAACACATATTTTCAATAGTTTGCTATTTTAGATGAATATGTTATCATTATTGTGCATCTAAACATTATTCTACCACTAAATCATCATAACAATAATGAAAAGTATTTGCTTTATTTGTATACAATTAAATTGATGAGGTACAGCCCATTTATTACTTGCAAGTCTTGTTTTTTTTTATTTTTAGTACATGCATGTGTATATTTGCTATTTGCTACATATGCTATAGGCATTTGGGACAGTGTTCTCATTCTGCCTGTGTGGAAGGGCACAGTCACTTTAATGTCCTCTTTAAAACTATTGTGTCCTTCACTAACTGGGCCAGTTTCCCACAGGATTTTGGCATAGTGCTCTTACAGGTTCCTCTCAATGAATTTCACAGTTTCTAAAATAATTGACAAAATCCTATATACTACACACAGGTTTTTTTACATGTTCTTATGTTGTGTAGGAAGTTTGAGTTGATTCCGACTAAAAATGGATTTCTTACGAATTTTACAGTTACTCAAAAATTGGGCCAAAGTCCATGTACTATACATGTATATAGTACAGTCTGGGAGTGAATTCTCTATTTTTATATTTTTTTCTGATCAAAACTATTTTTTGAATTTTTACCAAATTCCATGTACTGTATTGTAGTGCTTGTCAGGTTATGAAGCTCATGCTGTTTAGCTCACTTAGCATGCTTTATGGGAAACCCTCTTCACTAACTTTCATGTCTTGTCATTTTAGTAAGACCAACTACATATGTACATGTATAATGTATCTTGCCTTGGACCTCCTTCGCACTTGCTGATTATTGGTATATTAAATCTGTGAATCCTTTATTATTTATATCAGTAGGTTTTTTTGTTGATTACATATGTAGGTATACACAATACTCATTAGTGTTTAATTGTGTGTGTAGTGTATCTTGCATTGTGTAATGTTTTTGTTTATTTTTGTTTGCATGCATTGTGACTATACGCACGGTAACATCAGGCTTTGTTTATAGAGTAATGATTATTTTTAAGCTAATTAAGTGAGTATAAATAAGCATCATACATTATTATCAACAAATGACATTTGTGCTATTCTCAGTTGTTCCTTATTCTATTTTATTGCCTTCATATAGTATTTAGTATTAATATGTATTTTTTTGGTGCGCAATTTTGTTTTATATTTACACTGTTCATCGAATTTAATAGTATATTCTTTAATTGCTTATAGTGTCAATTGAGACTTATTTTTTGTAAGCTTCTTGTATAGTGAATGTCTTATAGTTCATGTTGGCTTTTATGTTAAGGACGTTTTTGGTGTTTGGTTGTCATCAACTAACAAATTCTAATTTACCGTATATCGGGTATATTTCAATGCATGAAAAGTGGTGTAATTTTAAAGTTCAGTGATGGAAAATTTCTGAAGCCCTTTATATTCCGAAAATATTTTACTTGCTATTATTTCCATGAACCACCTGGCCTGGTAAGTAAATTGAAGCATTTGCTGACTTCTCCACTTCTGAATCAACCTTAGCAACACTTCTAACTGGCAAAAAAGGCTCTTTATGGCCTTCGAGCTAGAAGCCATGGATAGTTATGAAGCCACGTGTTCATAATGATTGCACAATACCACATATCTTCTCTTTCTTTTTATCCGCATATTTTATAATTTCATAATGTTTATTTTCGCAATGGATTGCTTCTTCCAAAATTATTAATGCATTGAAATATACCCGATATACGGTACCTATAATATATGCATTTATTTATGGCCTTTGACAATTTTTATGTTTATTCTGGCAAAATGCTAAAAAAGACATTGCAAACTTCAAATTAATAAGTCAGTAAGTATATTTAATATTCCAGTCATTTGATAGTAACTTCTGTCATTAGACATCCCATTTCCTCTCCTTCCTCATTGCATGCAGTAGCTTTGGCATAATACCTACCCTATGAAATAGAATAGTAATAATGATACACTGTATCTGTTACTCACTGGCCAAAAGAGGTTGGGGATTTGGGCTTGAGCGTATAAATGATACATTCCTGGTTGTATTGGACAGTATTTATTGGTTAAATCCACAAGGACATCACACAAATTAAATTTATCATCAAGAAAAGTAATATTAGTATAATTCTTGAATTTTTGTGTCATTGTGACATGCAGTATACCCCCTTGTATGGTCCTCTCTATAAATGGGTTCATGTTTATTGACACAGTTATTGTTACTTACTAATCTGTAGATCTGCATGCAATTGTATGCTGTCTCCTCTTTTCAATGTATATGAAGTTAATGATGCATTAAAGAATTCAAAAATTTTCTTAGTAGCAGCTTAAAATTAATAAAGTAAATCAATAGTGTATTAATGAACTTACAACAATCTGTGACTCCTTTATTACCAGTAGGTTCTTGTTGTTGATAGTATATATAATTGAAACAGGTATATTATCCATTAGTATAGTAGTCAGTATCTTACCATTGTAGTAATTGTTAGTAGATCCAGTCAATGTAGATACTACTAGTACAACTGATAGAAGTAACAGTATATACTCTACTAGTCTACCCATCTTTCTCTTTGACTTGATTTATGATTTCTTGTAGCTACGCTCATTAATATACGCTACTTCTACAATATAACTTGTTTAACCTTTTGTGTTTATTAATTATTTGATTTGTATCTTAATACTTTCAGTTTTTGACAATTTGTACTAAATTATTAATACCTCTGATACATTTTTTTTCCTTTTTGTTAATACTAATGCTTATACTATACAGGTTGCTTATGTAAACAAGCCTATCAAAAATATAAGCATCAACATGTTTACATTTGTAATGTTTTTGTTACCGCTACTTGTAACTTGTTGGCTTACATGTAATTTTGCTATGCTACTTTTAGTATAACTATAGTGGCAATGTTATACCGTATAAGTTTTTAGGAAATTATATTTCGCAAAATCTACTAAATTTCCAATTTGTAATATTAATTTCACGAATTTTGCCACGTGCCATGTGTGTACCATATTAAAATGATTTTTGTGGATTTTATTTTTGCAACTTAGGAAGGAAGGAATCCTATGTTTATAGAGTAATGATTATTTTTTAGCTACTGTACGCGTCTTAATTTTTTGAGATGTATTAAATTTCATTATTTTCGTGCTCACCTTAAATCCACAAATTTTAAACCACCTCCAATGCCATTCTATTGTATGTGGACTATGGCCAGAACACAAAAATTAGCTCACACAAATATTAACTTTTGAGCACATTTCATTAAAAACACTCGAAAATTGGAACATATATACAGTAATCAAGTGACTATGAATAAGCATCATACTTTATTATCAACAAACTATTCTGAGTCATTCCTTATTTTATTTCTATTTTATTGCCTTCGTATAGTATTTAGTATAATTATGTATTTCAGTGTACATTTTTGTTTTATATTTGCACTGTTCATTGATTTGGCTTTTAGTGTCAATCAAGACTTATTTTGTAAGCTTCTTGTATAGTGATGTCTTATGGTTCATGTTGGCTTCTATATTAAGCAATTTGTTGTAAATGATGTAACAAATGTATTAAGGCCCTCTAATAATTTTAATGATTACTCTGGCAAATTGCTAAGAAAGACATTAAAACTTCAGATTATACTTGCACTAATGTAAAGTCATTGATGATAATTAATATCACAGTTATTTGATGGTTAATTCTGTCATTTGACACATCATTTCCTCTCCTTTTTTATTGTACACAGTACCTTTGGCATAATACCTACCCTGTGAAATAAAATTGTAATAATGATATGCACTGTATCTGTTACTCACTGGCCATAAGAGGTTGGGGATTTGGGCACTGTAATTTAAATGATACATTCCTGGTTGTATTGGGCAGTGTTTATTGATTAAATCCACAAAGAAATCGCATAAATTAAATTTATCATCAAGAAAAGTAATATTAGTATAATTCTTGAATTTGTGTGTCATTGTGAAATGCAGTATACCCCATTTTATAGTCCTCTCTATAAATGGGTTCATATTTATTGACACAATTATTGTTACTTACTAATCTGTAGATCTGCATTCCAGTGAATGCTATCTCCTCTTTTCAATGTATATGAAGTTAATGATACATTAAAGAATTGGGCAAATTTCTTAGTAAGAGCTTAAAATTAATAGAATAAATCAATAGTGTATTACTGAACTTACAACAATCTGTGAATCCTTCATTTCCAGTAGGTTCTTGTTGTTGACAGTATGTATAATTAAAACAAGTATATTATCCATTAGTATAGTAGTCAGTATCTTACCATTGTAGTAATTGTTAGTAGATCCAGTCAATGTAGATACTACTAGTACAACTGATAGAAGTAACAGTATATACTCTACTAGTCTACCCATCTTCTCTTCGACTGTGCTACTGGTGCCTCACTGTAACCTTCTGTTTTAGTCTATTTGCTAACTCAAAGTTTCTTTGATGAGTTTACCTTTCATTATGATGTACTGGCTCTTATTACACTAGTATTATTATTTGATTGTGCTTAGTGATTTAACATATCACACTCCAACTGGTCATGAATGTTTGATTTTCAGTCAATGTACATGTAGATACTACTGTACTAATACAATTGATAGAAGTAACAGTATGTATTCTACTAGTCTGGAAGTTAAAGCAGCTGATTGTCTTATGTTCTCAAAATTGGCCTTTGTCTTCGAGGACAGTTGTAGTATTGGCACAAGCAAACGAGTTTGTTTCACTGTAGATTCTAAATATGTAAATATGTGTATTATAGGTTATTGGCTTGACACTGTAACATAGCTTTTGCTTGTTTTCAATCTATTTATTTTAGCATTGCATTGTAATTTAATGATAATTATTAAAAATGTTGTATTTACATGTAAGTCATATTAGATACATGCAGTTTAGTTAATAGTAAGTTCTGTCTTTTGACACATCATTTCCTCTCCTTCCTCATTGTATGTAGTAGCTTTGCCATAATACCTACCCTATGAAACAGAATAGTAATAATGATACACTGTATCTGTTACTCACTGGCCAAAAAAGCTTTGGTACTATATCAGTCAATTTGATATAATATATTCCTGGTGGTACTGGACAATATAACTTTAAATAGTCTTTAAAGGCTTGCGTTTAAAGTCAGTTAATGATAAGGCGGAGGCCACTCCTTGACATTCGCGTGGTTATCCTCGTGGTCAGTTGTGTTGATTTGAGTGCTCGAGTGGCCAAGTTTTGGTTCTTGGCTGTGTAATTTTGTTTTGCTTGTCTCTCCCTTCAATCTCTCGTTCACCTCCTGAGCTTTCTGTTCCTAATGGAGTTGGCTTTGAGTCTATCCCAGACAATCAGGAGCCCTCCTCGGTATCCCAGAGTGGCAATTCAGCGCCACGGTCACTGGACGAGCTGCGGGATCTGATGCTCGCCATTTCTAGCCAGCTCAGCTCTCATCATGCACTACTGCCCTACACTGCTGCCGTTTCTATTGCTCCCAATGGTCCGTGCTGCCTCTAAGGCCGTCTTCCTCTGCCGGGAGACCAGCATCTGGTGTAGCTGCGGTTCATTTCACTATCCGCAGCTGTGTCAGCAGTCTAACCACAGCCTTCCTACCTCCTCCAACCGCAGTATCAGCACTCTCAGACTGGGTGCTTTCCTACTGCTGGCCCTAGGCTTCCCCAGGGATTGGATCTTCTGGTAAGTAGCATGGGCAGATTTGGGGTAGGGCATTAATCATATTCATGATTAGGGTGGCTTATTATTAGCTATTAATCTCATGTATCACGAGTAAGCTTGCTGGGTATCTGCAGTTAGTTGTCATAGCGGGGATCCTCTAGA
>NW_003546971.1:35476-40851 GCF_000090795.2 Amphimedon queenslandica | reverse complement strand
TAGCTCCACGCCCTCTTATCGTTCTAGTGTTAACACTAGTTCTCACAAAAGTTGTAATGGAATCATCTAAATTTATTACATAAAATTGCAACAATAGCAGCTTTATTGGGGCGAGCATAAGCGAGCCCCACTCAGGCGAAGTCTCCCTCCCTCCCTCCCTCCGTATGTATGTATGTACGTACGTCTCCAGTCACGCCTATTCTGGTCACACCCCATGTGTGCACAATATCTATTTAAAAATCAATGATCTAATGCGGTAGCATTCTAATGAAATATTTTCATTGATGTGGGTGTGGTTGCAATGAAATTAAAATGGCACCTACCTTAGCCAATCTTACTTGCAGCAACATAGGACTGATCTCTTGTCAAGACACTTCATCAGCAGAGAAAATTCAAGAAAACACACATAAATCTTCAAGTTTTTATTAATTATGGTTGAATGACAGAATATAAAAGCACTTCAAATGGCTCATCAGAGAAAAGAGAGTCTAAAAGTACTGTGCTTGAAAATATCATAGTAAAAATTAAATTATACTTATTAAAGTTACAACTGAGATTCTTCACTGCTAATAAAGCTAGAAGAGCAAGCTATAAAATTTCCTTGCATGCAAGTCACAAGTTCTGAGCTGCTCTGCATGTGTATCATTCAATTTACAATTTGACTCGCAATTTGACAACAACATTAGCCTTTGTGACATCTAAACATTGTATATTGCCATGCTAGCTTGTGCTCGCCCCTTCAATGTTCTACATTCGCCTAGTTATTATTATTATTGGTTATTGGGGCGAGCATAAGCTCGCCCCACTCAGGCGAAGTCTCCCTCCCTCCCTCCCTCCCTCCCTCCGTATGTATGTATGTATGTACGTACGTCTCCAGTCACGCCTATTCTGGTCACGCCTATTCTGGTCACACCCCATGTGTGCACAATATCTATTTAAAAATCAATGATCTAATGCGGTAGCATTCTAATGAAATATTTTCATTGATGTGGGTGTGGTTGCAATGAAATTAAAATGGCACCTACCTTAGCCAATCTTACTTGCAGCAACATAGGACTGATCTCTTGTCAAGACACTTCATCAGCAGAGAAAATTCAAGAAAACACACATAAATCTTCAAGTTTTTATTAATTATGGTTGAATGACAGAATATAAAAGCACTTCAAATGGCTCATCAGAGAAAAGAGAGTCTAAAAGTACTGTGCTTGAAAATATCATAGTAAAAATTAAATTATACTTATTAAAGTTACAACTGAGATTCTTCACTGCTAATAAAGTTAGAAGAGCAAGCTATAAAATTTCCTTGCATGCAAGTCACAAGTTCTGAGCTCAGTGCTCTGCATGTGTATCATTCAATTTACAATTTGACTCGCAATTTGACAACAACATTAGCCTTTGTGACATCTAAACATTGTATATTGCCATGCTAGCTTGTGCTCGCCCCTTCAATGTTCTACATTCGCCTAGTTATTATCATTATTACTATTGTTGGGGCGAGCATAAGCTCGCCCCACTCAGGCGAAGTCTCCCTCCCTCCCTCCGTATGTATGTATGTATGTACGTACGTCTCCAGTCACGCCTATTCTGGTCACACCCATGTGTGCACAATATCTATTTAAAAATCAATGATCTAATGCGGTAGCATTCTAATGAAATATTTTTATTGATGTGGGTGTGGTTGCAATGAAATTAAAATGGCACCTACCTTAGCCAATCTTACGGACTGATCTCTTGTCAAGACACTTCATCAGCAGAGAAAATTCAAGAAAACACACATAAATCTTCAAGTTTTTATTAATTATGGTTGAATGACAGAATATAAAAGCACTTCAAATGGCTCATCAGAGAAAAGAGAGTCTAAAAGTACTGTGCTTGAAAATATCATAGTAAAAATTAAATTATACTTATTAAAGTTACAACTGAGATTCTTCACTGCTAATAAAGAGAGAAGAGCAAGCTATAAAATTTCCTTGCATGCAAGTCACAAGTTCTGAGCTCAGTGCTCTGCATGTGTATCATTCAATTTACAATTTGACAACATTAGCCTTTGTGACATCTAAACATTGTATATTGCCATGCTAGCTTGTGCTCGCCCCTTCAATGTTCTACATTCGCCTAGTTATTATTGGTTATTTGGGGCGAGCCTGAGCTCGCCCCACTCTAGCTATACTCTCAGTCACGCCCCGTCTGTCTGTCTGTCTGTCCTCGTACGTCACCCCTATTTATGCGTAGATCTAATACGGTAGATAGATACTATGCATTACCAATGCAATTTTCAATTTTTCATTGAAAGTGGGAGCGGTCACAGTAAAAGAAAAATGGCAACCAACACACTGGAAGAGTTCATGAGCTTTCTAGCAGCAATATAAGGCAGATACCTAGCAGCAATATAAGGCAGATACCGTCCAAAGACTTCCCCAGCAGCTATAGAAGGTTTTAAATTCAATTAATAACCTATGAAGCTCGTCTTTACTGATGCAATTGCTATAAAAACTGTGAAAGTCAATCAAGCTTTTTCTCAGTCATCTTAATATTGGATAATATTATATCTAAAGCTAAGTAAAGCATCTTTACAGACATTTATAGGCAAGAAATGTGTATGTGAAACTAGAAGACTAAAAGTTTATTAATTTTATCAGCAGCATTAAACTTTCATCATGTAAATCATGTTTGCTATGCCTAAATCATGATGCATGCTTTGAAATCATCAGGAGTAGATTATAGATGGATAGATCCAGTGCCATAATTGCTTTGCTAGCTTAGGCTCGCCCCTTAATGTTCTACATTGCTTCTAGTAGTGATTATGTTAGTTATGATTAGTTATGAGTATGAGTGGTGAACATGTGTTCTGTTACTATATTTAGAAAGTTAGAGAGTTCTTTTGTTCTGTTGTTATTCTATGGTTCTCTAGTTCTCTCTCGTGCTCTCTCCCTCATCATGTATTGATTGTCCTGGACATTCTCCCTCTCTTCTTCCTTCTTTTTTTAACTTAAAAATATAATTATAATAGTGTCAACTGTTGCGCCAATACTGCGCTTTAGCAGCTGATAGCACAGTGAAGGGAGTAAACATCACATTGGCGACGAGGAGTGTAAACTCACTAAAGTTATTCTGTCATGGCTGGATCTGTTGGACGGCTCGGACCTTTCAATCCTGGGCAGAGTCGATTTCTACTTTATTGCAAATGACATTACGGGAGCGGACAAAAAGCGGGCTACCTTCTTAAGTTTGATAGGAGCCGACACATATAAAACGTTTGAGATGTCTGCTAGTCCCTGAAGCGCCAACAGACAAGTCATATGAAGAGTTGAAGAAGTTGGAGGATCATTTTGCACCTAAGAGGTCACAAATATATTCGTTCGGAATTTTACAGATGTATTCGTAAGCCTCACATGTCAGTTGCTGAGTGCATGTCTCGATTTATAATAAGGTCACTTGCTAAAGACTGTGGCTTTGGTGCCCAGCTAGATGTAATGCTAAGGGATCGACTGATATGCGGTATCAATGATGCAGCTATCCAGAAGCGACTATTGTCAGAGGGTGACGATCTCACACTCAAGGATGCTCTGCAGCATGCCATGTCCCTGGAGCTAGCAATGAAAGATTTGAAAGAGTTGCATTCGAATGGTTTAGACCCTGTGCACTCTACTAGAGCAGGAGGAGAAGGTAGACATCCGAAGCCTCACAATCATAATGGCCAACATCACACAGCTGGTGTTGGTGGTAAGCGTAACTGCTACAGATGTGGACAGTCAGGACATGCTCCTGATAAGTGTCGATACAAGACTGCTACCTGTTTTAACTGTAATAAAACTGGACATATCAGTTCTGTTTGCCGTAGCAACCCAAGACGTTCTACCCCTTCATGCCCGAGCGATTATAAGACGACCGATCGTCCTGTACACGATATTCACACTAGTGATACTACCGATACTCGCGATGAGTACTCTTTCACGGTCAGAACGGGTCATACGGATCCCATTATCGTTGATGTCCTCATGGATAATGTTTCAGTCAAGATGGAGCTAGACACTGGCTCATCTGTTTCCATCATGTCATTGGAGACATTTCGTTCACACTTTCCTTTCAAAGTTTTAGAAGAGTCATCACTGAACACATTTAAGGACCTATTCAGGAGAGTTGTTAACAGTACAAGGTATTGTACATGTAAATGTTGTTTACAAGAAGCAGGCTGTTGTTTTGCCATTACATATTGTATCTTAGAAAGGACCTACTTTGTTTGGTTGTGAGTGGTTATTTGAGATAAAGCTTGATTGGCATGAAGTGCATAGTATTAAAGGTCGAGAATCTATAGATTTGTTATTACATAAATTTGAGAGTCCTTTACTAATGAGTTGGGTCAACTTAAAGATTTCAAAGCCCATATATATGTTGATTCTCAGGTTACTCCCAAGTTTTACAAGCCTCGTCCTATTCCGTACGCATATAAGAAGAAAGTTGAAGATGAATTGCAAAGATTATCAGACCTAGGAATTGTTTCCCTAATTCAATTTTCTGAGTGGGCAGCACCTATTGTGCCTGTATTGAAGAGTGATAAAGTGAATGTGAGAATTTGTGGTGACTATAGTGTAACTGTTAACAAAGCGTCCAAATTAGAGTCATATCCTATTCCAAAATTGGATGATCTGTTAGCAGCATTATCTGGGGGCACTATCTATACTAAACTGGACATGTCCCAAGCTTATCAGCAGCTCGAGCTAGACGATGATAGTAAATGTTTCACTGTCATCAATACTCATAAGGGCCTTTTCACATATAATCGTTTGCCTTTTGGCATATCCTCAGCGCCAGCAATTTTTCAACGAGTAATGGAGAGTCTATTGCAAGATATCCTGAATGTAGCTGTTTATATAGATGATATTTTGGTAGCTGGCAAGTCTCACGCTGAGCATATTCAGACTCTAGAGAGAGTATTTTCTCGCCTTCATGATGCTGGTCTGCGTTTAAAGAAAGAGAAGTGTACTTTCTGTACTTCTTCTGTCCAGTATCTTGGTTTTCGTATTAATAAAGATGGTCTTCACCCCACAGCTGAGAAGATTAGAGCTATTAAAGAAGCCCCTACGCCTACTAATATCATGCAACTTAAAGCATATTTGGGCCTACTATCGTATTATAATCGTTTTTTGCCTCATTTGCCTTCTACATTAGCCCCGCTTTATGAGTTGTTGCATCATAATGTTACTTGGAATTGGTCACCAGATTCTGAAGCAGCCTTTATTAAATCTAAAGAGCTGTTGACTGATGATAAATGTCTAGTGCACTTTGATAGCACATTGCCTCTTCTCTTAGCATGTGATGCATCGCAGTATGGAGTTGGAGCAGTTTTGGCTCACCGTTTCCCAGATGGTACTGAG
>NW_003546971.1:29704-35375 GCF_000090795.2 Amphimedon queenslandica | reverse complement strand
ATGGTACTGAGAGACCAATTGCGTTCACATCTCGTACACTGAGTGATACTGAGAAGAAGTATAGTCAAGTTGAAAAGGAGGGTTTGGCATGTGTCTTTGGGGTTAGGAAATTTCATTGTTACTTGTATGGTCATCATTTTTCCTTAATTACTGACCACAAGCCTCTACTATCTTTACTGGGTGGTCAGAAGCCTATTTCAAGTCAATCATCAGCTCGTATTCAAAGATGGGCATTGATTCTAGCAGCATATGAGTATGATTTACACTTCAAGTCTTCTACTAATCATGCTAATGCAGATGCATTAAGCCGCCTTCCATTAAGTGAATCGATTAGTAATACTCCCCTTCTACCAAAATTAATTCTTTTAATGGAGAACATAGCTAATAGTCCTGTTACTGCTAAAAGTATTGCTGCTGCTACTAAATCAGACTCTACTCTGTCCCTAGTTCTACAATATCTGAAGTCAGGATGGCCTGATAGCTGTCCTGATGATTCACTGAAGCCCTACTGGCATAGACAGCACGAGTTATCTCTGCATGATGGTTGCATTCTCTGGGCTTCTCGAGTTGTTATTCCAGCGAAATTTCGCCAACAGTTACTACTTGAATTGCATGAAGGTCATTTTGGCATCACTAAATTGAAAGCTAGAGCACGATCGTGTATATGGTGGCCTAATATTGATACTGCTATAGAGGAAATGGTAAAAAGTTGTTCTTCTTGCCAGGAAAATCATAATTCTCCTCCCGAGGCTCCCATTCATCCTTGGCCATGGCCATCCCGCCCTTGGTCCCGCCTCCACATTGATTTTGCTGGTCCTTTGAAGAATAACACTATGCTACTAGTAATTGTGGATGCATTTTCTAAGTGGATTGAAGTATTTCCTGTGTCTACAGTTACTTCATCAGCTACTATCTCTAAATTAAAAATGCTTTTTGCACAGTTTGGTTTGCCTGATACTATTGTCTCTGACAATGGCCCGTCACTCGTAAGTCAAGAGTTTAAATCATATCTCACTCAATATGGTATTCGCCATATTACATGTACCTCTTCACCATACCATCCTGCCTCTAATGGGTTGGCTGAAAGAGCTGTTCAGCTAGTCAAGAATGGTCTTAAGAAAGATGCTGATGGTACACTGTCTGAGAGACTAGCATGTATTCTCCTTAATTACAGGGTTATTCCTCATGGTACCACTGGTATTTCTCCCTCAGAACTGATGTTCGGACGTATTATTAAGTCTAAGGTGGATTTGGTGAAACCAGATCTTACCACTCGAGTAGAGAATAACCAGTATAAGCAGAAGGATTTCCATGATCAGCACTCTCGTACTAGGAAATTTTTAGTAGGGGAGGGAATAATGTATAGAAATTTTAGTGGAGATCCAAAGTGGAAACCAGGTAAAATTACTAAGTACCTTGGTTCACTATCCTTTTTGATTCAAGGAGATGATTGAACTAATATTAGGAGACATATGGATCATATAATTAAGAAGAAAGAGTCTATGGTACCCGAGGATGATTTTACACCATTCCCGAATACTCGTCGAACAACGGAGGAAACTCGTACTACTCGTTCTCCATATCCGACTCGTTCTCGTCGTCCTCCAAACTGGTACGCCCCTTTCCTTAATTAAGCTGGGGGGATGTAGTGACTGTATTTGCATACATGAGTTATTATTGTTATTGTTGTAATTATTATTGTAGTGTTATTGTTGTTACTATTATTGTTATTATTATTATTATTATTATTATTGTTGTTGTTGTTGTTAATACTAAAAATTGAGAGATATTATTATCATTATTACTATTGTTATTATTGGTTATTAGTGATTATGTTAGTTATGATTAGTTATGAGAGTGAGTGGTGAACATGTGTTCTGTTACTATATTTAGAATGTTAGAGAGTTCTTTTGTTCTGTTGTTATTCTATGGTTCTCTAGTTCTCTCTCGTGCTCTCTCCCTCATGTATTGATTTTCCTGGACATTCTCCCTCTCTTCTTCCTTCTTTTTTAACTTAAAAGTATAATTATAATAGTGTCAACTGTTGCACCAATACTGCGCTTTAGCAGCTGATAACACAGTGAAGGGAGTAAACATCACACTCCCATTCCTAATGCAGCAATTAACATTACATCATGATAGTATACAAATATTGTGAAGAAAGCAGTCCTGTCTCACCCTACTATATATACATGTATACTAAGGATACACAGCAATAATAACTGTGCTATTATTGTGGACACAGTGCATGCTAAACTACATTCAAGGATGGCAGTAAATGGTTTGTTTTTGTGTCTACAACTTTTTTTGTGGTATTCAAGTGCTGAACAGCTGAATGAACCCAACTTTGAGCAAGATGATGATAACACAACAATGAAAGGTTGGTAAGAAACATTTTTTAACTCATAATTTGCTCTATATAGTTCCATTTATATTACAAAATCCATTTCTCTATTATTTGGACTACAAGACAGTGTATGTGAACTGTTCTGTTTATGGAGAGTCTCCATTTGAAGTCTCATGGTTGTATAGTACTGATGAGATATCTAATAGATCCAGTGACTACACTATCATCAGTGGTAGTAAAGTGTCTAATATTGTGTACAATCCTAACTCTGATGATGAAGGATATGTGTGGTGGAACAGTTCTCTTCTTTTAAATCCTATTAATAACTCAACAGCTGGATATTACTACTGTAGAGTCAACACCTCATTTGGTCTAAACTATTCAAAACCAGTTTATGTCAGAAGCACTTGTAAGTCATTATTCAAACTAGTGAAATTAATGCAATAATTTCTATATGTAGATTTACCGAGGCTAAACTCCACAAGGTTTGTTAAAAGTGGTAACAGTGTGATTGGAACATGGAGAGTAAAAAGTTTTCCATTGCCAAATATTCTAATTTCATTTCAGTACTTGAGTAGTGGGTCTCTCAACCAAAAAAGAGTATACAATGACTTCATGACTGCCTATGTGTCAAACAACTTATACAGAAGAAGTCATTATTATACTTATGTTAATAAAACAAGTGATGATAGCCTGACTGTACATTGGAGGTATTCTTTCCATCAATTGTTTTCAATGCGACTAATAGCAATCAGTTATGATTACTTATCCCAAAAAGCATATCATCACAAGCTATATAATCATTCTGGTATAAATTTGTTGTATCAACTACAGTACTTATATCTTTTATTTTAAAGGTCAACCATATGTAAATTTTCTTACTCTATCTTTCACTGAACGAAAGGTCACCTTTACATGTCTTTGTGCAGAGTGCGATGGTATTGAATGGAGAAAAAACAATATACCAATACCAAAGAGTAGCTATGGTGTTGTTGCACTCAAGAAAGAGCTTTGGCCATATCACTCAATTAATCTGAAACACAGTACACTGTCAACTTCATACTATGATAGGTCTCACTATAGCTGCCACACAGTTCACTATCAAAGTGATATATTTGAAAATTCTCCAGCATATATTGATGTCCCATGTAAGTTAACTAGCATTTCTAATGTATTAGGAACTGTAAGCCATTTAAAAAATATTAATTTATGCATCATTACATAGTGTTATTATAATAATTTTGTAGTTTCAATGTTATTCTTTATATAAACATAGCTGCTGAAATTATTGAAAGTCCAAAAGCATCAACATATGTCCCTGGACAAACTTTCACTCAGAAATGCTCTGCTCGTAGTCTCTATCCAATGACAGTCATATGGTATGAATCAAGTACATTGTTTGCAATAAAAAAGAAAAAAGATTCAGATGAAACAGAAGGCCGTTACAATATATTGAACAGTACAATCAGTGTTGATGTCAGAATCTCCTTACCAAGACCACTTTCATTTTTCATGTGGTGTAGGGTCTATACATACATTTATTTTCAACCAGATAACTTTACTAAAGTACATGGTATGTATCAGAAAGGGCTACTATTTGAAAGACCAATAAGAACTACACCTTATACGTATACACCATATGGCAAAATGATAATACAATGTAAGTCTAATTTAAATTTAAATTTGTAAAGATCTTAAATTTCAATCATAAACAGATCCATCATCTATTAGCTCTAAAGTCACTAATATCACAATAAATGAAACTAAAAGGATGTATTTGTGGTGTTGTGCTACAGGTGCTCCTCAACCAACTATCATTTGGTACCACAATAACACACAGCTCCACTCAAACAGTTACTTGACAATAACTTATCCCTCAGTTCAAGAATCAGCAGTAATTATACTACAGACTAGATATGAAAGAGATAAGGGAACATATACATGTGAAGCTAAAAATGGTGTCACTAATTTGATCAATGCTAAACAATCCCACAATATAACTGTGAACATTCAAGGTACATATATTATTGTTGCTAAACAGTTTACCTTAAACTATTAATTTAAATACACTAATTTTAGTGGCTCCAGAGATTGAACTACCACAAAAAATAACAGCTTATGAGAATGAAAATATTACTATTACTGTAAAAGTAATAAGGGCCCATCCTCCTGTACTGCCTGACCACATATCATGGACATGTACAACCAGTAATGGAAGTGCAAGAGCAATGAATCAAAGTATTGTGGAAGGATATGATAGCAGATTCAACATCTCAGAAGATAACAGAAGTCTTTATATCTCTGATCTAACAAGTGATGATGAAGGATACTATCAAGTATTAATATGGCATCCAGCTGGGTATAAGAATAAAACAACCTATCTTAAAATAAATACTATACCAGTGGGTACAGAAGGTAGGAAGATAAAAAAGTTGAATAAAGACTGTTAATTTTAGTAGAAAAACCATCTACTGCTTCATCTACTACAAATTCAAATGGATTGATCATTGGTACAGCTTTAGCATCAGGGTTTGCACTAATGGCACTGTGCCTCATAGTGTTGGGAGTCATTTGTATAAAGAGGCACAAAAGTAGAACAGAACCTATGATGGCATTTGAAATGGAAATTCGGTAAGTATACATGTATATTGTTTGTGACTTTCATTTAATTTTAGACTGAGGCCAATGTTAACTTCCTCAAACAATGCTGAAAGTAAGTTGAATAGACTCCACATGTATAAAATGCATGTTTGTATAGTTTGCTTGAACAAGATTGATCAAGAAGTTTTGAAAAACATTCCTTATGCTTTGTTAATGAAGAAAACTCACTTAAAGATACTGGATTGTGTTGGACAAGGTTAACAAATAAAATTCTTTCATTTATCATATGAAATTCATACAGGTGAATTCGCTAAAGTATACAAAGGCCATTACTATATTGACAGCCAATGCATTACAGTTGCTGTTAAAGCACTTAAAGGTATAGTAATATTAAGTTCATGTTGATTTTGACACTGTCTGCTATACAGGAACATTGGACAGATACAGTAGTGAAAGTATGAAAGAATTAATTGAGGAGAGTCTAGTAATGAAGGATTTACAGCATCCTAATGTAATGGGATTAATTGGTATATGCTTAGATGCTGGACCATCACCACTGATTGTACTACCATATATGGAAGGTATAAAGCTTACAACTACATTGTGCATATTATGAATAATAGGTGGTAGTTTGTTGAAATATTTAATAAAAAATCGAGAAAATTTGATGGCTTGCACATCTACAGATGATGATGAGGTATCAATAATGCATACAGCATATAG
>NW_003546971.1:22293-29592 GCF_000090795.2 Amphimedon queenslandica | reverse complement strand
GTAACGAATAAATACAGCAGTTTTTGGAGAATAAGCTCTTTTCACGATCGCTCCATAGACAACCATTGGAAGTAGGACTCCAAAATGGCGGAAGGAAAATTTTACTTTATTTACGGCATCACAATGAATATACTTAAAATTCTATGAATATACTTAGCACCAACTGGTCTATAGGCATGCATTATATCAAGAGTGGATAATTATTTAGGGAGAGTGTCTAACCTGCCTATATTCTGTGATACCACAGCGCGTATGTTTACATCCGTTTTTTGCAAGTATACAGAGTTAATCTCAGTAATCTTCAAATTTATGGGTGTGGCTGATAAAATGGCGCTTGAAACATGCAGGCAACTTTAAGACTTATATCCATAGGCGTATCTAGCCTTCTCCATCTACCAGGGCACTTAATTAATTATTCATATAATTAATTAATTATTCATATATCTAATTAATTAATCATACCTTTAACTATTGATTGGGGCAATTTGGGCAAAGGCATTTTAAATTTAAGACCTATAGCTGCCCTGGTGCTTGAATAAACACTTGTAACATGTAGGTGTGTGCTAAATTATTGTGGTTAACAGTGCTACCTATTGTGGTTAACAGTCCTCCCACTGTTACAATACTGTGTATAATACAATAACTAATGAATATAATTATGGCTGCAAATTTCTACCCGGGCAAAGCCCGTGCTTGCCCGGGTCCAAATACGCCTATGCTTATATCTCCACTCTGAGGATCATGTAGTGCGAGAAACAAGCAGGAGCAGACGGGAATATGTTCTTCTAATGGTTGGCTCTTTCTTATTTGCAGCTTTCTGACTTGGAATCAGTATAAGGACGCAAGAATGGCTACTTGATGCTAATAACCATCAGTGCTATGTAAACTTGCGCACTGTGGTATCACAGATTATAGGCGGGTTAGACACTCTCCCTAAATAATTATCCACTCTTGATTATATCCATAGATCAATCAGTTGCGCTCCCAGCTACTGTCAGTATGTTTACAAATTGGAAAAGGAATGCAATACTTGGCAGGAAAAGGTCTAATACACAGAGATTTGGCTGCCAGAAATTGCATGTAAACATTTTTATTAATTGAAACTACTCAAATTTTACTAGCTCATCACAGGATTGATGAACATGGAAACATAAAAGTGGCTGATTTTGGTCTCTCTAAAGATGTCAGTGGTAATGTTTATTTTCGGCAAGGAATGTCAAGTGGAGTTAAACTACCAATCAAATGGATGGCTATTGAAAGTATAGAGGATGGTATATTCACTGAAAAGACTGATATAGTAAGAGAAATAAGTATATGCATTACTATACTCACACACATACACACAGTGGTCATTTGGTATTACAGTATGGGAAGTGTTTAATGGAGGGAAGACACCTTATGGTGGGTTTTCACCAACATGTGTTAAGACTATGATATCTGATGGATACAAACTTGAAGCACCTTCAAATTCAGCATGCAATGATGATATGTAAGGAATACATTAATGAGTTGAATTATTAGTATAATCATCATGCTTATAGATATCAGAAGACAATGCTAAAGTGTTGGGAGAGGGATCCTAATGAGAGACCAACATTTGCTCAAGTTGTGACAGATATTGATACATTGCTATCAAACAGTGTTGGATACTTGGACCTTACTAAATGAGTCCAATTAAACAAGACACATCCTATGCATACACATGTACTGGTATTGTAGCTATATTTTGTAGTGTTAAGCATTATCTTCAGTTTAACTAGCCTCATTAAAATCATTATAAATTCATGTACTTAAAAAATTTTTTGTTGAAAAACATTGCAAATCACGGACAAATCAATACGGCTGTAATTTAAATCTATTAATGTGGAATATAAATAGCATTGGAAATTGCAGCGTCAGGTTAAGTATACCACAATGTCATCATGAACAATACCATATAGCAGGAAATTTTCATTGTTTATTTTAAATGTTATTTACTTTAAACAGTGTTGTTTAAATTTAAAAGCACTCAACGAAATTTCCTAATACAAATAGAATATTAGCTTATTCAGGCAACATTCTGGTAGAGCTATAAAGCTACAAACAGAATACAAGGTAATTGATGTAGGAGGAGAACCAGTTGAATCAGATATCACTGCTCATATGACAGTAAATGGCAAAGTTACAGTTCTGAATCTGGTGGTACAAAAGTTAACAAAGCTTTCTCCAAATTGATGCCGGAAAAACTAAATGACCAAGGTTTCAAAAAAATTCACAGTTTCAGGGACTATTCACAGCAAATATCTAAAAATTTTTTACTGAGAGTTTGAAAGCTAAAAAAATAGCACTTGCATGGGGAAGGTAACCTAAAATCAGAGGTGGATAAAGTTGATGGGATGGAATATGATGAAGATACAAAAGATACGTTGTACGTAGATAAGAAAGTAGTTGAGAAAGAGCTATTTGGTCCAGCAATCAGTGGCATCATTGATTGCACAGTAGCAGCTATTAAAAAGAATGAGTTCAAAGTAAGCACATTTTACTTGGTTGGTGAATTTGGAGGTTGTTAATGGCTGCTATAGAAAAACTGTACACCTCTAAAGACTGTACATGCAATGTATTAGTGCCACCTACTCCTCAATTAGCTGTTCTACAGGAGCTGTAATGTCACATCAAAAATCTGAGAAAATAAAAGCAAAATGATCTGATGCCACATATCATATACCTTTTGATTTGAAGAAATGTAATGAACATTAGAAGTTTTTTGACAAAAATTAAAATGAGTATCAATGTAATGTGCCGGATGTGTTCCTAGAAAAAGGGTTTATCTCCATCAAATGCATCTGATACTAAAGATTCTATTGAAATCTACTCAACTTTTTGTCTGGGCATTCAATATATCAAGGAGAGAGATGGGAAGAAAATGACTGTAAAAATTGGTAAACTAGTCATTGATGCACCCAACCCTGATAATCCTACCAGTCGAAGAGCACAATATGTCACAATGGATTTCAGTGGTACTGAAATTCAAGCTAAAGGAAAATACTGAATAAATGGAAAGAAGTCAAAACAGTCTGGAACTTCCTTTCTGCTAATTAAATAGAAGTAGCTACATGTAATTGATTTCTCTAATATTAGATTGTTGATTGCTACACAAAAAATTTGTAATTGTTGTTGCTAAAATTGTATTCCAAATTCATGATTTCTAAGAATTGCTTATAGAATGTACAGATTTGAATCTATATACAGAGCTGACACAATCACTTCTAAGAATTTAGCTTTCTATATGCAAATATATATACCCGGTATACAATTAAGTGCATTTCCTCTGGTTTAGATTGTGCATGGGTGCATCATTCTTACCTTGGTCCTTGTCAATTATTCTCATAAGCCACGCCTCTCAACTAAGCAGATTGGATTCCCCCTACATAAGATAGTTACTAATAAAAAGTATAATAAATAAGCTACCGTATAGCAGGAAATTTTGGAGGGGACGAATTTGGCATTTTGATAGCTATTCACCAAAATAAAAATCCACCATTTTGAGCCGTTATGCACATGCTCAACTTCATGTGGCCACGAATTTACCAAATTACTATATGCCAATCACCAAAATTTAGCAATTTGCAAATTTAACTTCCTCCAAAATTTCCCGCTATACTAGGTAATTCATTTAGTCTCAATTACTACAATAATCATCTATTACTATTAACAAACAGGACAAAACAGTAGATGTGTAACCCATAAATATTACTCATAGCACAAGTGTCTTAATCTATAATGGCATTGAAAATATAATTTAGTAATTCCCTCTATTTTAATGTGTATGCACACTATGCCACAAAAACTGATGTTATAGGCCATGCAGAATTATTTAAAATTAATATGCACATCATCTGAAATGCTAATAAGCATTATGTACATGGGTCATTATCACAATCATTTCAGAAAAGACTCTGTGATGTTTCTTCATACAAACATGACATCATTGGTCATGTTTCTTCATACAAACATGACATCATTGGTCATGTTTCTTCATACAAACATGACATCATTGGTCATGTTTCTTCATACAAAACATTATGATAGCAAACAAGCATGGCTGATAATTTTTACAATTAAAATATTATTTCATAAAAAAGACTTGGATGTTGCTTTTGTATTTTGTGTGATGGCTTTTTCATCCAAACATGATCAAAGCATTATGATAGAAAACAGGCATGGCTGATAATTGTTACAACTCAAATGTTAAATGGGAACATTAGTAAGCACAACACAATAACTTTGATCATAAATGTAATGCAAAACAAATTCTAAAGTATGGCCATGGGTCATATAGACCTATATAAGTGATTAGATTAATTCATTGCTGACCTGGTGATTGTGATGAATCTAGTGGTCAGAGATACAACCACTAAAGTTTCAAGATATGACTGTACAGTCATTTGACATAGGTATAGGAATGAAACATGTATTGAGGGGCGATCCCACAAGTCATGCATGCATAATTATGAGATAGCATCACTGTAACAAATTCCTAGTATAAAAATGTGATTGTGCCCAGCTCACCTATGCTGCACATATTCTTATATACTAGTAGTAAATTAATTACTACAATCAAATGTGCTTATATCACTTTTACCATAATGTCATCCACAATTCAACAAGTATTGCATATTATAGAAACACACTGAAAATTAATTATTTTTTAACAATATGAGAACTTTCTGGATTCAGGCTTTTTCTAATGTCCATAAGTATGAGTGGATAGACAGGACAAAAGAATCAAACAAAAAATACAAACATCTGAAAGTTTCAGTATAGTTGTCAGTCAAGATGTTATATTCCCCAAAATTTTGACTATTGGCTGTCAATTACTTTTTATTACAAACAAGACAACACAAAGGCAAAATTCTCTTTACCTAAAGCAACAACATTACATCATGATAGCAAACAAAGTATGGTGAGAAAAATACTCTTGCCCCACTCTTGTAAGTAGAGTTATAATTATTAAGAATACATGGCAATAATTTCATTATAATTGTGCATACATACGGACAGTGCTAGACAACTTTAAAATGGCAGTTACTAGCTTGTTTTTGTGTCTGCAACTTCTTTTGTGGTATTCAAGTGCTGAACAGCTAAATGAACCAGATATTGAACAAGAAAGTTATAATGACAATGATAATACAACAATGAATGGTTAGTATAAAATTTCTAATAAATATAATTTGCTTATAGGTCCAGTTATATTCCAAGATCCATTTCTCTATTATTTGGACTACAAGACAGTGTATGTGAACTGTTCTGTTTATGGAGAGTCTCCATTTGAAGTCTCATGGTTGTATAGTACTGATGAGATATCTAATAGATTCAGTGACTACACTATCATCAGTGGTAGTAAAGTGTCTAATATTGTGTATAATCCTAACTCTGATGATGAAGGATATGTGTGGTGGAACAGTTCTCTTCTTTTAAATCTTATCAATAACTCAACAGTTGGATATTACTACTGTAGAGCCAACACCTCATTTGGTCTAATGTATTCAAAACCAGTTTATATCAGGAGCACTTGTAAGCCATTATTCATCAATTATGTATTGTGTATTATCTAATTCCTATATGTAGATATGCCAAGGCTAAACTCCAGTTTTACAAATTTTGTTAGTGATGGTATTTATGTACTTGGAACTTGGAGCATCATAAGCTTTCCTCTGCCAAACATTTTACTTTCAGTTCAATACTTAAATAATGCATCACTTGAAGCAAAAAGAGTATACAATGACTACATGACCACCAATTTGTCAAGCAACTCTTACAACACAAGTCACCATTTTATCTATGTTAATAAAACAAGTGATGATAGCCTGACTGTGCATTGGAGGTTTCCGTTCCAACAGTTATTTTCAATGCGACTAATAGCAATCAGTTATGATTACTTGTATCAAAAAGCTCAACACCACAAGCTGTATGATCATTCTGGTATAAATCTTTTGTGCATTAATTAAGTATGGTACTTTTTATTTTTAAGGTCAAGCATACGTGAATTTTAACAGTTTGTTCTTCGATGATTATACCCTCACCTTTTCGTGTCTCTGTGCGGAGTGTGATGACATTGAATGGAGACGAGACAATGTACCAATACCAAAGAATAGGTATGGTGTTGTTGTACTCAAGAAAGAGCTTTGGCCTTATCACTCAATTAACTTGAAGCACAGCAAATACTTAATTTCTTTTTATGACTTACGTCGCTACAGCTGCCACCTTCCAAATGGTCTATTTAAAAATTCTCCTGCATTTGTTAACAACCCATGTAAGCAATAGTTTTTCAATATTATTTATGAATAAAAACTCCATATTGACCTTGCTATTGCTATATTTGCTCTGTAAATAACAATTAGCTATTTTAATGTATAATTATACACACATAGTTGCTAAATTCCCTATGATACCAGAAGAATTAACGTATGTTCTTGGACAAAATCTCACACTAAAATGTTCAGGCCGTAGTCTCTATCCAGTGAATGTTGTATGGAATGCATCAGAAATTCTTCCCTCAATGAAAGTTCAAAATTTACGTGCAACAGAAGGCCATTACAATATATTAAACAGTACAGTCAATGCTAGAATCTCCTCAGAGACACCACTTTTATTTACTTTGTGTTGCACAATCTGTACAGAAATTTATATCCAACGAGATAATTTTACAAAAATACAAGGTCTGTTTCAAAGAGGAATAATTTTTGAAAACCTCATAGAATCTAAACCTTACGTCAGAGAATGTAGTTATGTCACAATACTGCGTAAGTCAATTTAATTGTAGGTCAATTTTAATACTTATTTTACAGATCCATCATCTATCACCTCTAATTTCAGTGTTATCGCAATAAATGAAACTGAAAGGATGTACCTCTGGTGTTCATATACAGGTGTTCCTCAACCAACTATCATTTGGTATCACAATAACACACAGCTCCACTCAAACAGTTATTTGACAATAACTAATCCCTCAGTTCAAGAATCAGCAGTAATTATACAACTAACCAGATATGAAAGAGATAAGGGAACATATACATGTGAAGCTAGAAACAATGTCCCTAATTTAATTAATTCTAAACAATCCCACAACATAACTGTGAATATACAAGGTATTTTTATAATTTTTACTAAGTGTTAACAGTTTGAATAACTGCTAACACTTAGTCATAATAATCATATTAATCATAATCATAATTATAATTAATATCATGTTCTAGTGGCTCCTGAGATTGAACTACCACAAAACATAACAGCTTATGAGAGTGATAATGTTACCATTAC
>NW_003546971.1:16020-20819 GCF_000090795.2 Amphimedon queenslandica | reverse complement strand
ATGAGAGACCAACATTTACTCAAGTTGTGACAGATATTGATACATTGCTATCAAACAGTGTTGGATACTTGGATCTTACTATATGAGTCCAATTGAATATTATTGTATAAGACACATACATGTATTGTAACTATATTTTGTAGTGTTAAGCATTATCTTTCATATAAACAGCCTAATGAGATCATTACAGAGCCATTATTTGAATAAATGTTATTCCAAAATATTAAATATGCAAATACTGTATTTGAAACTCAACTGTAAATTATATCTGTTTTCGGAATACAAATACATGTTGCATTGAAATCGCAGTGTCAGGTATGTCACAATTTGATCAAGAAGCATAGAGAGATCAACTTATTCAGTTAGTAGGAGCAGGTCCATATCTATGATGGCATTAACATTGCCTGTAAATTTTATTCCCTCCACATTAATGAACATACACAATTCCGCATTATTGATAATCATAGTAAACAAAAATTGAAAGGCTTCAGTTGGAATTTGCTGAAAGTTATATAGTCATAACAAAGCCCTCTAACAATTACTCTCAAATTTTGTGATGCTTTGTCATACAAGCATGATTAAAACATTATGATAGCAAACAAGCATGGCTGATAACTAATCTTACCACTACAAAAGCATTAGTATAGACACAACACAATAAATTTGATTATAAATCTAATGCAGAACAAAAATCAAGTGTATGGCAATGAGCTGCAGTTTATGACATAAATCTAGTCACATATTATGATGACTGTATATTAGTAACGCAGTAGCGTTACTAAGTAGGATTCACCCCCAAACAAAATGGCTGCCACGACTTTTACAGCCTTGCTATTAGTAACCAGATACAGCCATAAAGATTCAAGATATGACACTAGATGAATGATAAAGTGATTTAAAAATATTGGAATTCATAGAGAAAAAAAATCCTCATTATAAGAATGAAGATGCATTACAGAAGATATAAAAATACTAGTCCATTGAAGTATTATGAATGGATAAGGAGCAGAAGCATCACTGTACACACCAGTAGCAACTGAAATACATGTATAATGTGCTTATACCATATAGCAGGTTTATTTTGAGGATAACAAAATTTGCAAATTTCACAGATTTGTGAAATTAAATTCCTTGAAAATCAATTTAATGCATACAAGATGGCAGAAAAGTGACAATTCGCAAAAACTAATTCCATCAACCTCCAGATACAGGCCATTTGCGAAAATTATTATCCTCAAAATAAACCTGCTACACGGTATCACTTTTGCTATAATGTCATGCACAATACAGCAAGTAGTACATATTATTAGCACCCTAAAATCAACAACATGTTTTAACATGTAAAATATATAGTGACAAAAAGTGGTTTCATATTTTATTTTGATGTGGAAATAGAACTCTGACAAAATAGTCAAACTGAGAGTACAAATATCCAAAACTTCCCCTTGTAAGTTTTGGTATTGTATTTTCTAGTCATAAGAAATAGATTTGCAAACAGCATTAAAATATTTAATTAGCAATGGCTATTGGCTGTCTTACAGCAAACAAGAGAGTAATTGTCTCATACACAATGCAATAACATTACATGATAGCAAACAGAAAGGAACAGTCCCTTCTCACCCTAGTATATTTACATGTATACTAAGGATACACAGCAATAATAATTGCGCTATTATTGTGGCCACAGTGCACAAAAACATTCAAGAATGGCAGCTACTAGTTTGTTCTTTAGCCTGCTACTTCTTTTGTGGTATTCAAGTGCTGAACAGCCAAATGAGCCTGATTTTGAGGGAGATGATAACAATACAACAAGAAAAGGTCAGTTAGACAAAATCCGTAACTTATTATTTGCTTTATAGTTCCAGTTATATTACAAGATCCCACTCTCTATTATTTGAACTACAAGACAGTGTATGTGAACTGTTCTGTTTATGGAGAGTCTCCATTTGAAGTCTCATGGTTGTATAGTACTGATGAGATATCTAATAGATCCAGTGACTACACTATCATCAGTGGTAGTAAAGTGTCTAATATTGTGTACAATCCTAACTCTGATGATGAAGGATATGTGTGGTGGAACAGTTCTCTTCTTTTGAATCCTATTAATAACTTAACAGTTGGATATTACTACTGTAGAGTCAACAACTCATTTGGTGCAATCTATTCAAAACCAGTCTATGTCAGGAACACTTGTAAGTCATTATTCAAACTATACATAGATATTTTGTAATAATTTTTATGCATAGATCTACCAAGGCTAAACTTCACAAGGTTTATTAAAAGTGGCAATGGTGTGTTTGGAACATGGAGAGTGAGAAGTTTTCCATTGCCAAATATTCTAATTTCATTTCAGTACTTGAGTAGTGGATCCATCTACCAAAAAAGAGTATACAATGACTTCATGACTGCCTATGTGTCAAACAACTTATACAGAAGAAGTCATTATTATACCTATGTTAATAAAACAAGTGATGATAGCCTGACCGTACATTGGAGGTTTCCTTTCCATCAATTGTTTTCAATGCGACTAATAGCAATCAGTTATGATTACTTATCCCAAAGGGCACACTATCACCAGCTTTACAATCATTCTGGTACGAACTTGATTTATCAACTAAGACATGCATTTTATATCTTTTATTTTAAAGGTCAACCATATGTAAATTTTCTTACCCTATCCTTCACTGAACGAAAGGTCACCTTTACATGTCTTTGTGCAGAGTGTGACGGTATTGAATGGAGAAGAAACAATGTACCACTACCACAGAGTAGCTATGGTGTTGTTGCACTCAAGAAAGAGCTTTGGCCTTATCACTCAATTAACCTGAAACACAGTACACTGTCAACTTCATACTATGACAGCTATCTCTATAGCTGCCACACAGTTTACTATCAAAGTGATATATTTGAAAATTCTCCAGCATATATTGATGTCCCATGTAAGTATGTCTTTCTAATGTAACATATGAACCGTAAAATAATTAATTTTAACTTTTACTTGTTTCAACTTTTTATTTCAGTGCAGTTAAAAATTCTCTCATTTTAAGCCTATATACACACTAAAAACAGTCTTTAGGTTCTAGTTGTAATTTGTTATATGATTGTAGTTGCTGATATTACCAAGACACCACAAGCATCAACATACATTACTGGAGAAACACTCACTCAGAAATGCTCCGCTCGTAGTCTCTATCCAATGACTGTCAGATGGCAAGAGTCAAGATCTCTGTTCTCAATAAAGAATAAAAAAGATTCACGTAAAACAGAAGGCCTCTATAATGTACTAAACAGCACAATCGGTGTCAGAATCTCCTTGCTAACGCCACTTTCATTTAATATGTGGTGTAGATTCTATACTTACATTTATTTTCAACCTGACAACTTTACAAAAGTACATGGTCTGTATCAAAAGGGACTATTATTTGATCAACCAAAACCATTCACAGCTTCTATAGATACAGCATATCGCGAAATGACAGTTCATCGTAAGTCAACTTTAACTGTGCTTAAAATTTTAATTCCATTCTATATTATACAGACCCATCATTTATCAGCTCTAATGTCACTAATATCACAATAAATGAAACTGAAAGGATGTACCTGTGGTGTTTTGCTACAGGTGTTCCTCAACCAACTATCATTTGGTATCACAATAACACACAGCTTCACTCAAACAGTTATTTAACAATATCTAATCCCTCAGCTCAACAATCAGCAGTAATTATACAAATAACTAGATATGAAAGAGATAAGGGAACATATACATGTGAAGCTAAAAATGGTGTCACTAATTTGATCAATGCTACACAATCCCACAATATAACTGTGAACATTCAAGGTATATTTATCACTTAATAATGTTACTAAACAAGTTTTGAATATTTTAGTCGCTCCTGAGATTGAACTACCACAAAACATAACAGCTTATGAGAGTGATAATGTTACCATTACTGTAAAAGTGGGGAGAGCTCATCCTCCTGTACTGCCTGACCACATATCATGGACATATTGGACTACTACCAGCAATGGAAGTGTGACAATTCCAAGTATTGTGGAAGGATATGATATCAGGGTCAACATCTCAGAAGATAGTAGAAGTCTTTATATTTCTGATCTAACAAGTGATGATGAAGGATACTATCAAGTATTAATATGGCATCCAGCTGGGTATAAGAATAGAACAATTTACCTAAAAATAAGTACTACAACAGTTGGTACAGAAGGTAGGAGGTTAAAACTGTTGAAAAAATTAATAAAGTTAATTTTAGAAGGAGAACCATCTACCGCATCTTCTACTACAAATTCAAATGAATTGATCATTGGGACAGCGCTATCATCAGGGCTTGCAGTAATAGTACTATGCCTCATAGTAGTGGGTGTCATTTATATAAAGAGACGCAAAAGTAGAACAGAACCTATGATGGCATTTGAAATGGAAACTCGGTAAGTATACATGTATATTGTTCTGGGCTTTCATTTAATTCTATAGTCTGAGGCTAATGTCAACTTCCTCAAACAATGCTGAAAGTAAGTTTAATAGACTTCACATCAGACATGTATACAATACATGTTCATACAGTTTGCTTGAACAAGATTGATCAAGAAGTTTTGAAAAACATTCCTTATGCTTTGTTAATGAAGAAAACTCACTTAAAGCTACTGGATTGTGTTGGACAAGGTTAACAAATAAATTCCTTGATTTACTTATAAAATCCTACAGGTGAATTTGCTAAAGTATACAAAGGACATTACTATATTGACAGCCAATGCATTACAGTTGCTGTTAAAGCACTTAAAGG
>NW_003546971.1:2575-16010 GCF_000090795.2 Amphimedon queenslandica | reverse complement strand
AGAAAGTTTTTGGAACTATTCTGTGTTTGTCCTCACTTTTGCTAACCTTGAAAATGTTGCAAGAAAAGATGACAGAGATGCTGACGAGGAAGAACCAGATGAAGATGATGAGGAGGGATGGAACAGCTAATAACAGGGAGACGCACAAGAATCCCAAGTATATTACCTTGCCCAATCGTAAAAATTGGTTTGATGATTTTTGGGAGGGATGTATTGAGAAAAAAAAGATAATAAATTAATTCTACATCTTGGAGAAATTGGGTCTAGATCTAGAGGTACCACTGAGTATGAACTGCTTAAAAAGTATAGAAATGAATATCAGGTAAAAGTCTTGATAAAAGTAGACTTAGGTCTATATATTGAATTATGATTTTAATTTGTGTCACTCTTTACCTTTTAGGAAGCTAAGACAAGCACTGAAAAATTTGAAGCCGCTAGAAATGTTAGTTTACATCAAACTGATATTACAATAGAGTTTAATCACTATATTTACAGTTTTTTGTATACAAAGAGTGGAAACAAAATACAGAGGTAGTTTGACTTTAAAATCCATAACTATCTAGATATATGATTATTAGATCTATTTATACAATTTTTGTGATAAATTCTCACGGTGGCGCAACTATAATAAACCATAGTTATAAAATGCCTCTCCCAGAGTCTCTAAAGAGACTAAATAGGTGTGGCTATTCCTATATGGCTAGCTGATGTCAACAGCTATGAAGTACTAGAGCTTCAGTTTAGACCCGATCTCCTTGAACCAGCAGCTCATCTTCTCAGTGAACAGTGGCCTAGAAGTTTAGAGGCAAGGTCAGTGTAGTTATAATTATACAATACTAAAAGTATGGGAAGTGTTTAATGGAGGGAAGACATCTTATGGTGGGTTTTCACCAACATGTGTTAAGACTATGATATCTGATGGAAATTCAGCATGCAATGATGATATGTAAGGAATACATTAATGAGTTGAATTATTAGTATAATCATCATGCTTATAGATATCAGAAGACAATGCTAAAGTGTTGGGAGAGGGATCCTAATGAGAGACCAACATTTGCTCAAGTTGTGACAGATATTGATACATTGCTATCAAACAGTGTTGGATACTTGGACCTTACTAAATAAGTCTAATCGACTGTACAAGTCATATACTGTATATACACACACATGTAGTATTGTAACAATTATTTTGTAGTACTAAGCATTATCTTCTGTTTAATGAGATCAAGTGAATGTTTTCAAAATTATGTCATGTTGAAGCAATAAAACCTGCTTATTCAGCTTACAGTAATAGCAGTACACAGGTCTATACTTTAGTATCTAATAAAACTATCTCCATTAAGATCATTACCAAGCCTTGATTGGAACAGAGTCTTAATTTTAATTAATGCTATAAGTCTTCAAAGTCACTATACAACGGTCAGCAAGGAAGACCATGAGTTTAGTCAAGAGAATTACAGCCTTGACCATTGATTATTAATGATTGAGTTTTTGTATTTAAATCCAAATGTATATTTCTCTCATGAGTATCCAGCAAGGAGAGCTGTTCACCAAAATATGCATCTATGTTTCCTCCACCACAAAAGGTAACTTGTGAACTAATTACTTGACATGTCTGCACATTTAACACATACATGTAGAGCTAGGATTAGTCTATACCACTTAAATACAAAATTCAAAGTAACATTGCACAGACTAATGCATGTATCAATATCAAACACAACTATAACAATACAACATAACAAAGTGAACCAACCATCAATAATTATCACTAGTTTTTAAGCAAATACCAAATCACAGCATCGTAAGTACAATTATAGGACAAACATTGATGTGTGAATCAAAAACTTTTAGTTTGAGTTTAACTTAACAATATTCATTGACGAGACACAATGATGTCAAAAGAAAGAAGAACTTTATTTATTGCAATTTGTGAAAGCATAACGTTAAATTGTAGCTCTAACCTGATTCTCTAATGACTGGATGAGCTGTTGTGAGACCTTAAATCTTTGAGAGGTGATATCCTAATGATAGTAAGGAGAATTCTATGAATGAATTTACATTAAATGCTAATCACAATCACTTACAACACAAGAAATGAAATCAGAATTGAACACATGCTTCCACGTGATTACCATTAATTATAAATCCACACAAAGCCCCACCTTTACTGCCACACCTACCAATTATGGCCATCGAGTACTGACGATCAAAGCGAGCATGAAGCGAGGGACCTGGAGGCTGGAAAGGCACTCAAGTCATGGTAGCTAGCTCTGGGGACCTGGCCACTGATCTGATGGTCAACCATAGATTATCAAACTAAAGGTAATACCTTTCATTGTAGTTTAATTTTTAATAATCTAATTAGATGTCACTTTATTAATGCATAGTCTCGTGCCCCGCCCCTTCACTTTTAATTAATTAATGCATTATTAAGTGTGTGCTTGAGTGTGTGTGTTTATCAAACTTTCTTATCAGTTGTAAAAAAACTTGTGCATTATGCATCAGAAAACATTATACATCCAACAGAAAATGCAATAAGAATGCATATTTTTTAAATTTTAGTTTTGATGAAATATATATACATGTACATGACCAAAGACCATGGTATCATTGGTATGTCCATAGGCCATTGCTTTTTTCACAATAATTGTCTCATTTTTAAAATGTTAATAACTCAAAAAATTTTGTCGGAATCAACTCAAACTTTTTACGTATCATAAAGACATCAAATTTTATCAGAAAATGTAATAAAAATTAGGGATCATTTTAGGGCTAATTTTCAGAAAAAAACATGGGCTATACTTAGTTATTTTTCAAAAATTGACTTGTTTTTTTAAATGCTCATAACTCGAAAAATATTTGTCGGAATTAACTTAAGCTTTCTACATAGCATAAGTACATCAATATGTATCAGAAAATGTAATAAAATTTGGGGGTGATTTTGGAGCCATTTTTCAGAAAAAACCATGGGCTATCAGGGAAGTAGAGCATGGTTGTTTCTCACCTCTTGTTTTTTCCACCAATGGCGGGCTGGCTCCTGTATGTGATGTAGTTTTTAGACGAATTGCATTACTGACAGCTGACAAACTTAACAAACCGTACAGTTCAGTAATCAATTTCATCAGATGCAAATTATCATTTTCAATTTTAAGATCAACAATTTGGTGTGTAAGGGGTACAAGGAGATCAATATATAGGCCCAGTGACTGTGACATTGATGTAGCAATCTCTGATGCTCGACTTCAATGTCACTAACATATTAATAAAGATTATTATTATTATTATTATTATTACTAATTTCACTTATAAACTCATTACTACTGATTTCTGATCCTATTTCAAATTCATTTTATTATTATTATTATGGGCTATAGCCTTGGGTATTTTTCAAAAATTGGTCATTTAAAAAAATGCTCATATCTCAAAAAATATTTGTTGGAATCAGTTCAAACTTTCTACATAGCATAAGTACATCAATATGTATTGGAAAATGTAATAAAAATTGGGGGTGATTTTGGAGCCATTTTTCAGAAAAAACCATGGGCTATAAGCCTTGGGTATTTTTCAAAAATTGGGCCGTTATTAAAAAATGCTCATAATTCAAAAAATATTTGTCGGAATCAACTCAAACTTTCTACATAGCATAAGTACATCAATATGTATCAGAAAATGTAATAAAAATTGGGGGTGATTTCGGAGTCAATTTTCACAAAAAAATCATGGGCTATAGCCTTGGGTATTTTTCAAAAATTGGCTGTTTTTAAAAAATGCTCATAACTCGAAAAATATTTGTTGGAATCAGCTCAAACTTTCTACGTAGTATAAGTACATCAATATGTATCGAAAAATGTAATAAAAATTGGGGGTGATTTCGGAGCCATTTTTTGGAAAAAACCATGGGCTATAGCCTTGGGTATTTTTCAAAAATTGGCTGTTTTTAGAAAATGCTCGTAACTAAAAAAAATATTTGTCGGAATTAACTCAAACTTTTTACGTAGCATAAGGACATCAATTTGAATCTGAAAATGTAATAAAAATTGGGGAAGATTTTGGAGCCAATTTTCAGAAAACACCATGGGCTATAGCCTTGGGTATTTTTCAAAATTTGCCCATTTTTAAAAATGCTCGTAACTTGAAAAATATTTGTCAGAATTAACTCAAACTTCTACATAGCATAAAAACATCAATGTGTATTAGAAAATTTAATAAAAATTGGGGGGTGATTTTGAAGCCATTTTTGAAAAACCATGGCATTATTTTGTCAAAAATTGCTTTTAAAAATGCTCATAACTCAAAAAATATTTTCCCAGAATAATCTTAAACTTTCTACATAAGGACATCAATGTGTATCAGAAAATGAAAATGGGTGTGATTTTGGAGCTAATTTTCAGTAAAAAAGACCATGGGTACATGTAAGTACGATTGGCGTACATGCCTAAATTGCAAAGAAAAGAGTGTTGTTGTCTGAGTGGCACTTGCTCAGGCTTGCCCCAATAAAATGTAGCTATCAGTCATAAAGTCTTTTCTGACTAAAAAATCAGATTCTAGATGGTTCTGTTTTAGGATTGTTTTTGTAGAGAGCACACTTGCACACCAAAACTAGTATCAGCACCTTATTTTACACCCTAATGTTACTGGATTCGTTCACTCCTGTTACTGTAAGCTTGCATGTAATATTGACCAAAATTGTAATTATTAAAAACATGTGTCTTTTTGACCCTCAACTCAATATCTCTGATCATATTGGCTTAATGGGCTATTCATGGCATTGTTGTGTGGTTGTACCCATTGAAGATAATGTCTATTATATTGTTAATCTCTGTATGCGTAGTATACTATAGAGAGCCAAATTAGGGCACATATCTTTTGTAGTGCACAATACCTTATTCAGTACTACTTTATACTTAATAAAAATACAGATTATGTATATTTTGATAAGATAAGATTTAGTAGTTACTAGTGCTATACAATTACTATGATAACTTCATTGTTTTAGCCCTGTTTTGTATAGAGGCCCCACCAGTTTTTAGCCCCATTTATGCCTCGCCTACAGCTATTAATGATAACCATGCACTGTACATCTCATCAAAATTTCTTTCCAGTTTTGCTTGTATCATATTTGCCTGATTAGAAGCCCAGCTTAAATAAATGCCCGTCGTTTAAATATTCTCACTATAGATGCACATATTTTACCCAATTTAGACTTTAGATTGCTCCAAATAGCTTAACTCTAGCAGCACAATCAGGAGACATAGGGAGGACATGGTTTCAATCCCTTCTTTGTTAGATTTTTATATTTAACGCAATTTTTCTCCGTGTTAGTACTGAATAAATGCCTGGGCTTCTAATCAGGCATATATGTTATATAAAACCATAAAACTTATGTTTCCTATTGAGTGGGTGGGATAGAAGTTAGTGTATCGGAGGAGCTACTTTTAAAATCTTTATTCCTATTTTTTATTTTCATTCCATATTTCTTACTTTTTATCTAGGTAATTAAATGCGTGCATAATCATAGTTAGGAAAAGTAATTTTAGAGCCACTTCCATTTGATATACTATTACCGTAGGCGGAGGGACTCCATCAGAGTGTCATATTATGCCTCAGGTAAGTAAAAACATTTTTAAAGCAATAATAATCTTTAAATGCAGGTCATTCATGGTACTGGAAATGAGGGTCTAATGTATTTCAGCTAGCATGTCTCGGAAGACAGAAAAATTTAAAAACTTAACGGTGATCAAACTTTTGGCAGCATTGATTTACAGTTTGCACATAGATACATATAAAAATGTGACCAAGATGTGACTATTTTAATTGTTTGTACAAAAAGATTATTATAGTGTGGTTTTTGGGGAGTGGCCATATAGGGTTTCATCAGCTCCTATCATTCGGTGATTGCTCAATTTTCGGGCTCATAAAGACATTACTATCTATCTTGCTGTCTATGGTAAGACTGAGTCCTCTATTAATGCTATTTTATATCCTTATCATCCAATAGGCTATGGCTAAATTACTGTTAGCATTGGCAGTAGCACAAGTGCTTAATGTAGCTGGTGAAATACTACAGATAGAAGTTAATGGCGAGTTTGGTAATGACACTGAAGATTGTCTCAGTGGCGAGGAGCCTTGTGCAACTTTAGATTATGCCCTAAATGGGACTTCCTCAAGCATCTCTTCCGTCCATTACCTCCTAAATCCTGACGTACCTCACGAGCTAAGAAACAACTACAGCTTTTATGATGGAACTAACATCGGGATATCCTCCTCTTTAAATGGGAGTAGAGCATACATCGAGTGTATAGGTAATAACACTGGTCTGTCGTTTGATCATTCGCAGAATTTGATTTTTCGTGACATTGCATTTAATCACTGTGGTTCTTCACATGTCACCACAAGTAATGATAGATCTAAACCTGAAAGAAATTTCACTTCATACCTCTACACTAACATAACCCTCTTCTTTATATTTTGTTGTGACATCACTTTTGATGGTGTCGTGGTTAATGGCAGTACTGGGACTGGTGTCGTGTTCTACAGCACTATTGGCAACAATTTCATATTAAATTCTAATTTCACTTACAACAGGCCAGTGGATGACAAGCCTGGAGGAGGTGGAGTAGCCGTGGAATATATATACTGTATTCCTGGTGATCCCAGTTGCGGCGACAAATCTGGAAATTCATTTAACTCGACTTTTTCAAATGGGGGCTCGTTTACCTTCCGATTATGTAGTTTTTTTAATAACGAAGCAAATACTAGCAGTATTACGGGGGATTCCTTCATTGTCCCTCATGCTAATACTAATGTGGCCCTTGGCCGAGGTGCTGGACTCTCTCTCCTACACAAAGGTAATATTACGAACTCTAGGATCGTTGTGGATAGTTGTACTTTTTCCCATAACAAGGCTGTTTGGGGTGGAGCTATGCTGATTGAGTTTCAGGACACCAGTCAAGAAAATGAAGTGAACATTACAGACTGTCATTTTTCTCAGAACAAGGGCTTTTTCAATTCTTGTAATTATGCTGGAACTGGAGGTGGTGGAGTTAGAGTCCAATTTGCATCGTTTCACGACCGCGTTATTAAGAATAAAGTGAGATTTATTAACGTTATGTTTTATAAAAACCATGCTTATTTTGGAGGAGGACTCTCGTTTTTCACTTTTCCAACATACAAAGATAGATCCAATAGCAACAATCTTTTCTTTTACAATTGCACTTGGAATAAGAACATTGCTAGGCTCGGCTCAGCAATAGATCTCTCACTTTGGAACATTAATGGATTTAGCGATGGCTCTCTTGTAGCCTCACCCTATTTTGAAGAGTCTACATTTGTCAATAACACTATCAAATATACTAAATACTATGGTACTCCAACTGGTATTGGTGCAGTCTACACTGACTCAGTGCCTCTCAAGTTCACAGGAAGTAATACCTTTTCTGGCAACATTGGTTCTGCTCTTGTTGCTTTAGATGCCACCATAGAGTTCAGAAATAACTCTGACACCTATTTTGAAGATAATGAAGGCTTGTCTGGAGGAGCAGTGACACTATTTAGCAAAGCATTCCTTTTGTTTGGAGACAATTGTAATGCCATTTTCCATAATAACAGTGCTACTTTACATGGTGGTGCCATTTCTTGGCAGAGTGTTGGGGATCACCAATTGATATCATCACGTAATTGTTTTATTCGATATTATGATACAAGTGCAGATCCTACTGATTGGAATGTCACGTTTAATTTTGATGGCAACAAGGCTGGGTTTTCTGGTGATGCTATTTTTGCCACATCACTCCTTGGATGTCTGTGGGGTGGTAGATCATATGGTCAGCTTTACGATGACACGAAAAGTGAATATCAAACTGTCTTTTGTTGGAATAGTTGGAATAGTACTGAAAAAGATATCTGGAACTATGATAGTGACTGTAACAGCACTAATCTTATTGCTACTTCACCTGCTTATTATTTTAATGAAGCAAATGGTACAGTACAGTGTGGAAAATATGATTGGTACAATATATCTGTTGTGCCTGGAAAACCTACAAAATTGGATGATGTCGTGATGTTAGATGATCGACAGAATAAAATTAGCCAGGATTCTGTAGTATACATGTATATGTATACTACTATTAGCAATGAAACCATGAAAAGTAACACAACGTATGTCACTAATGAAGCACTACCCTATAATAGAACTATAGTTAATGAGACTATACACTTGGGTACTATAATACCTCGTGTAATGGCAACAACTGTGAATCTTAGTTTCACCTCTTGCCCACCTGGCTTTTCTAATAAACAGTATGGAGATTCATGCAAACGTGGCAGTCTTCCATTTGTTAACATTTATAGCAATTTCTCAGCTGATATACAGTTTGGGTACTGGATTGGTAAAATAAATGATGATGATAGTCGTTATTATGTTGGTGAGTGCTATTTCTGTCCATGGAATATTACCACTATAAACGGAAGTCGCGTAGTTCATCAGAATTACATTCATCTTCCTGAAGATGGGACACCATTGGAATCCTTTTTCTGTGGTGGGTTGAACAGGAATGGTACCCTTTGTGCAAAGTGTAAGTCTAATTATTGTACTGCTGTTAATTCGTTAAAATACAAATGTATTGACATTGGCTCTCATAAGCATTATTACTCTTACACTTGGATATTTTACTTGCTGTTTGAGTATGTTCCAATCACACTTCTTATGATAGTCGTTATCATTTTCAACGTTTCAGTTACCTCAGGCCCAGCAAATGCATTCATTTTTTTTTCTCAGATTATCTCAAGCACATTTAGTGTTGATGCTGATGGACAGATTAATTATGAAACTATTACCCATCACGCTCCAGGCATTAAGCAAGCTTATATCTTCCTTTATGGTATATGGAACCTTGATTTTTTAAATGCAATTGATTATGATGGCTGGCTGTTCTGTTTAAGCCCAAAATTTGGTGCTTTACAAATCATGACTCTAAAATATATAGCTGCAGCTTATCCTTTAGTTATCATAGTCCTGATTGTATTCTTGGTGTGGTTATATAATAAAAACTATCGTTTTGTTGTGTGCCTTTTTCGACCAATTCATTGGTGCACTGCTCGCTGCATGAGGTATCTTAATATAGATCGCTCATTAATGGATGCATTGGCAACTTTTTTAATTCTTTCCTATGTCAAGTTTGCAGTTACTGCATGCTATATTCTTTATCCAAATCCACTTGTCTATGATGCTGCAAAGCACCCCAAGTATGTTGCTTATCTTGATGGTAATGTGGATTATGGATCACATGATCACATCCCCTATCTACTCATTTCTGTAGTAGCTGTCCTTTGGTGTATCCTGTTGCCTCTGATATTGCTTTTCTATTCTACTCGGCGATGCTATACTTTTCTTGATAAAACCAAAAAATTTCGTTGGTTGGAGCCTGGTGATTTATTTTATCATTTCCTCAATTCCTTTCACCATTGTTTCAAAGATGACAGACGCTATTTTGCTGCTTTCTATTTCTTCTTAAAGCTTATACTCATTGGAACATATGCTCTTGGCTTTGATTGGACAAAGCAATACATATACCAGCAAATCGTGTGTACACTGGCAATCCTTCTAGTTGGCACCCTTCAACCATATAGGGAAATGAAGTATAATTTCCTTGACATGGGAATGTTTTCTATCCTTGCTGTAGTTAATGTCCTCTCTCTTTACAGTCGCCATCAGCAAGCTGTCAATATCCCACTATCAAAAATTACCTTCTACTCTCAGGTCATTCTAATATTTGTCCCCCTGGTGTACTTCACTTTATACTCTATATATTTCATAATAAGAAATGTGTTTAGATGCAGAAGGAGGTGCAACATTGGCCCTGATGATGATGAAAATGAAGATGAGGCGTTTAATAATTTTATGAACGACGTTGAAGAAGAGGATCGTTTTGAGACTAACCATTATTACGGGGGTATCGCTGATGATGAGGATGCAGGGCAGCAGAGAAGGAGGGAAAATGAAGCATTGTTCAATAGGCCTAGCCCTGATTCAGTACAGTTTAGATCTAGGAGAGGTCGGACTGAGCCACTGAGGTCCCGTTATATGCCACGCCGAACTTAATTATTAGTAACTGATTTTTCTTTTTTTTTGCTGCTGCTATTGAACTGTTTGTGTGAACTTATTTTTGCTGCTAATTTTTTGTGTGTTAGGCTTATAGTGAAATTGTTAATTTTTTGTAAAAAAATTGTTAAAAATAATATTTTGAAATAATTATGAAGCACTGACATAGAGCACTATATGCACTTTATACTATAAGCAAACACAACATGCTATTTACATATACAGTGCATCAGTAGCTGGTTGTATGTATCTAGTACAATTTTTGATTGGAGTTTGTATTTGTAGCTAGTATTTTGGCCAATGTTTATGTATGCACCTACATGCATGTCACTAAAATTCCCAGACTTTGGCTATGCCATATACATTTAGATGAATTGATTGTAGACTTAATCATCAGCTTGATTTAAACACTAAATCAGTATTATAATAACAAAAATTATTACAGTCTTAGACTAACTTAATTTGTGTTTTGAATGACATTTGCAATGTTTTATGTATAGAGATATGCGGGCCTTTGATGTATCAGTGTGAGGCATTTTAAATATAATCATATCCGAAAGACAAGCGATTCTAAAAATTTACACATTAACTTGTTAATCTAATTAATGGGTTTGCACTTTATAAAAACAATCCAAGGTTATAAGCATATTGAAACAAATTTTGTGGTTTAGAGTCATGGCAGACTAAAAACAATCTGAGGCTAAGAAATCTGCTGGATGGTAATTTTGCATTTATATAAATTAATCATAGACAATACTATATCTATTGATTCTGTATAATTTTTAAAACTGCAGGGTCAAAAGGACAGCTGGTGCTTTTGGAAAAGCCATTGTTAATACATCTCAATATTTGCTTGATTTGGAAAGAGATGCAAGCAAAGCTCTTGAATCATTACTAAGGAAAGCCTGGGCCCATCATAGAGAATTAAGGATACTTGTTAGTGGGAAGACAGGTCAAGGAAAATCTTCACTCATTAATGGCATTCTTGGTGCTCATGTTGCTAGTGAAGGAGCTGGTGCAAAAAGATGTACAACACAAGTTGAAATGTATTCAGAAATCATCAAAGGTGTGCCAATCAAAGTCTTTGATTTTCCTGGCTTACAAGATCATACAGCAAATGAAGAGGAGTACATACAAGGAATGAGAGAAACATGCCAAGAGCTTAGTTTAGTCCTCTACTGCACTAAGATGATAGTTTTAATACTTGACTAACTGATGATGACAAGAATGCTATGGTTAAGCTAACAAAAGCTTTTGGAGAAAGTTTTTGGAACTATTCTGTGTTTGTCCTCACTTTTGCTAACCTTGAAAATGCTGCAAGAAAAGATGACAGAGATGCTGACGAGGAAGAACCAGATGAAGATGATGAGGAGGGATGGAAAGAATTAGAAAAAAGAAGATTTACAAGACGGTTGGAATTATGGAAAAAAGAGCTTCAAAGTTTTTTAGTGGAAGAACTTAAAGTAACACCAAAAATTGTATGCAACATTCCTGTTGTACTAACTGGTGATAACAGGGAGACGCACAAGAATCCCAAGTATATTACCTTGCCTGATCGTAAAAATTGGTTTGATGATTTTTGGGAGGCATGTATTGAGAGAAAAAAAGATAATAAATTAATTCTACATCTTGGAGAAATTGGGTCTAGATCTAGAGGTACCACTGAGTATGAACTGCTTAAAAAGCATAGAAATGAATATCAGGTAAAAGTCTTGATAAAAGTAGACTTAGGTCTATATATTGAATTATGATTTTAATTTGTGTCACTCTTTACCTTTTAGGAAGCTAAGACAAGCACTGAAAGATTTGAAGCCGCTAGAAATGTTAGTTTACATCAAAGTGATATTACAATAGACTTTAATCACTATATTTACAGTTTTTTGTATACAAAGAGTGGAAACAAAATACAGAGGTAGTTTGACTTTAAAATCCATAACTATCTAGATATATGATTATTAGATCTATTTATACAATTTTTGTGATAAATTCTCACGGTGGCGCGACTATAATAAACCATAGTTATAAAATGCCTCTCCCAGAGTCTCTAGAGAGACTAAATAGGTGTGGCTATTCCTATATGGTTAGCTGATGTCGACAGCTATGAAGTACTAGAGCTTCAGTTTAGACCTGATCTCCTTGAACCAGCAGCTCATCTTCTCAATGAACAATGGCCTAGAAGTTTAGAGGTAAGGTCAGTGTAGTTATAATTATACAATACTAAAAGTATGGGAAGTGTTTAATGGAGGGAAGACATCTTATGGTGGGTTTTCACCAACATGTGTTAAGACTATAATATCTGATGGATACAGACTTGAAACACCGTCAAATTCAGTATGCAATGATGATATGTAAGGAATACATTAATTATGAGTTGAATTATTAGTATAATCATCATGCTTATAGATATCAGAAGACAATGCTAAAGTGTTGGGAGAGGGATCCTAATGAGAAGACCAACATTTGCTCAAGTTGTGACAGATATTGATACATTGCTATCAAACAGTGTTTGATACTTGGACCTTACTAAATAAGTCCAATTGACTGTACAATCACATACTATATGCACACACACATGTAGTATTGTAACAATATTTTGTAGTGCTAAGCATTATCTTCCACTTAATGAGATCAAGTAGATGTCTTCAAATTTATGTCATGTTAAAGCAATAAAACCAGCTTATTGCTTATTCAGCTAACAGTAATAACAGTACACAGTGGCAAAAAAGGCCTATACTTCAATATCTAATAAAACAATCTCCATTAAGACCATTGCCAAGCCTTGATTGGCACAGAGTCTTCAATTTTAATTAATACTATAAGTTTTCAAAGTCACTATACAACAATTAGCAGAGAAGACCATGAGTTTGTGTAAGAGAATTACAGCCTTGACCATTGATTATTAATGATTAAGTTTTTGTATTTAAAACTAAAAGTATATTTCTCTCATGAGTGTCCAGGCAAAAGTGTACAAGGAGAGCTGTTCACTAAAATATGCATCATGTTTCCTCCACCACAGAAGGCAACTTGTCAACAAATTACTTGACATGTCCACACATTTAACACATAGAGCTAGGTAAAGTACCAGGACAAACTCTATAGAGTCAGCAACCTACTATCACACACCATCGATATTCGAACACTTTTTCTCACAGTTCAATGATCAGAAGCCAGTGGCTATAATTTTATCTTGTAGGTCAGATGTTCCTCTACAGCCGTAGCAACTTTCATAGAGATCCGTCTTTGCTGTGTTTTTATAATAATTTTTTAGTAGAAATTTTGAACACATGCAAGTTCGCATAGACGCCATGTATTGTCTTTTACCTATTTTCACTC
>NW_003546971.1:0-2367 GCF_000090795.2 Amphimedon queenslandica | reverse complement strand
ATGTGAACTTTCATGTGTTCAAAATTTCTACTAAAAAATTATTATAAAAACATAGCAAAAATGGATCTCTATGAAAGTTGCTACGGCTGTAGAGGAACATCTGACCTACAAGATAAAATTATAGCCACTGGCTTCTGATCACTGAACTGTGAGAAAAAGTGTTCAAATATCGATGGTGTGTGATAGTAGGTTGCTGACTCTACCACTTATAAGTGTACACATACAGAGATATTGCACTGACAATTGAGCATTCACATCAAAAATACAAAATTCAAAGTAAAATTGCACAGCCTAATGCATGTATCAATATCAAACACAACTATAACAATACAGCATAGCAAAGTGAACCAATCATCAATAATTATCACTAATTTTGAAGCAAAAACCAAATAAAAGCATGGTAAGTACAATCATACATAGGACAAACATTTATGGGCGAATCAAAAACTTTTAATTTATAGGAAAATTGGCAAATTAACTTTTAATATTGAGCTCTATACATCTATCTCACAGCACAGCAGTTTGACTTAATGATATTAATTGACAAGACACAATGATGTCAAAAGAAGCAAGAACTTTATTTATTGCACTTTGTGAAAGCATAAAGTTAAATTCCTCTTATGCACAGCCCAATACATAAATCAAAGTTTGTTCTCTAATAAAATGTGACTAGTAAAAACTTACATGTAGGCTTGTAGCTCTAACCTGATTCTCTAACGACTGGATGAACTGTTGTGAGACCTTAAATCTTTGAGAGGTGACATCCTAATGATAGTGAGGGGAATACTATGAATGAGTTTATATTAAATCACTTGCAACACAAGAAATGAAATCTAAAGTCCATTTTATTTGAAATTGAACACATGTTTCCACGTGACTACATTAATTAGTTTATTTAAAGCCACACCTACAAAGCCCCACCTACTGGCATCTAGTACTGCCACACCCATCAATTATGGCAATTGTGAAACGATCAAAGCGAGGGACCTGGAAAGCGAGCTGGAAAGGCACTCAAGTAGTGGTAGCTAACATGGCCACTGATCTGATAGTCAGCCATAGATTATCAAATTAAAGGTAATACCTTTCATTGTTCTTTAATATTTAATTAATCTAATTAGACGTCACTTCATTAATGTATTAATTAAGTGTGTGTGTATCTAATTTTCTTATCAGTTGTAAAAAAAACTTGTACTTAAGCATCAGAAAATATAATAAAAATGCATCATTTTAAAAATTTTAGTTTGATGAAATACATGTACATAGCCTCGCCCTGCCCCTTCACTACCTGCGGAGGAAGGGTCTGGAGACACTCACAGTAAAAATGTGTGCAAAGAAGACCACGTGGTTCGCTCTACATCATGTGACAGAGAAGACCAGATCAGTCAAAACAGCTGAAAGAGATGCTTTGCAGCTAAAAGAAGACAAGGACAGAGTCTCTTGGACATCTCTTGCAGATTTGAGAGCAGCAGCTCTTCACAGAGCATGATAATATTTACATTTTATTGATGACGTTTTATTGTAAACACGTGACAGTATGATTACGTCATAAGTGCCATGGCGTCATTGTAGTAAGCAGCATAATAATGCTGCTCTTAAACCTTGAGAAAGAAGTCCAGGGAGTGTTACAGGCTCCTTCCAGCCTTTATTTGGTCCTCATTCTTCTTCTCTTGTCTTAAACAGAGCTCTTCGGTCACACAACTACATGTACTTCTCCTACACATGGTTCAGGCAATTTGATTGGGACATGGAATTCACTGCATGAAGCACACATTTTTACCGTGAGTGTCTCCAGACCCTTCCTCCACAGGTAGCGAAGGGGCAGGGCCAGACTAACATGTACAGTACATGACCAAAGACCATGGTACTATATTGGAAGTCCATGGGCCATTGCTTTTTTTAAAATTGTCTCATTTTAAAGATGTTCATAACTCAAAAATAATTTGTCGGAATCAACTCAAACTTTCTACGTAGCATAAAGACATCAATGTGTATCAGAAAATGTAATAAAAATTAGGGGTGATTTTGGATCCAATTTTCAGAAAAACCATAGGCTATAGCCTTTGCTATTTTTTTTTTAATTCGCTCGATTTTTAAAATGCTTATAACTCGAAAATTATTTGTCAGAATCAACTCAAACTTTGTACATGGCATAAGGACATCAATGTATATCAGAAAATGTAATAAAAATTGAGGGTAATTTTGGAGCGATTTTTTGAAAAAAACCATGGGCTATAATAGCCATTTTTCCAAAAATTGGCCCATTTTTTAAATTGCTCATAACTTGAAAAATACTTGTCAGAATGTGCTCAAACTTTCTACGTAGCTTAAGGACATCAATTTGAATCTGAAAATGTAATGAAAATTAGG
>NW_003546969.1:35181-40875 GCF_000090795.2 Amphimedon queenslandica | reverse complement strand
CTTTGTCTTTCTCAGAAATGAGATTTTGATTGTCGTCTACACAATGAACATATTCTCTCATCTAATACCTGCTGTGTGTATAGTTAACTAACCAATAATGATCTGTTTCTCCTTGAGAAATTGTTCCTCCATATCAGCTACTTTAAGTTTCAGTTTCTCATTATCCTCTATACATTAATAGAATATTCTCCCATCTAATATTATGTACTGATGATACACTAACCAGTAATAATCTGTTTCTTTTTCTCTACTTGTGTTTTCTCTTCCAATATTTCAGTTACATATACTTCATTATCAGCAACTTTAGCTTTAAGCTTCTCATAATTTTCTATAATTGCCCATAAATATACAAAGACAGAAAATAAAATGATAATTATAGCTTATACAAATTTGCACTGCATGTACAGTAGCCCATAAATACATGTACTATCATTATTGCTAATCATACCATATATGGTAAGAAGAGCTCACTCTACATGAATCTCATTATTTCTAATGCATCCACAATTTGACCTATATTGAGTACAGGATACTATTTCCATACTCAACATTGTCTAATCCACTAGTATCATAATGTAAACCAGTACTAATACACACACTCACACTACCAATAACCACACAATACTACATAATAGTAATCAGTTAGTGCAGTTAAAGTGTGTGTGTGTAATGTCCTATATACCTTGTTTATTGGCGTCAACCAGTGCCTCCTGTAGTGATACTTTGCTCTCATGAGCCACTTGTAGGTCTTCATGTAAAGATTGTATATATCTCTGAAGCTTCATTTCCCTCTCTGTCGGATTTTCTATTAGCTGATCCATCCACCATGTTCTGGTCTTGCTGTACGATTGATACTTTTCTTGATAGCTCTTACTAGTGAGATCATTACCATCCAGTACTGACTGTACTATCCACTCACCAGCTTCACTATATACTGAGACACAATAAGATACATTATATATTTATAAATAAATGTATTTAATTTATAAACTAATGGTATCATTTAGAGTGGTTGTAAATACACACCAGAGTTGTGTCAAGCCCTTTTGGGCTAAGCCCAATTTTAAAAGTAATTAAAAGTGCTTCAAAGCCTTTTTGAAAAAAAAGGGCTTGGGCTTGTACTTAATTACAAGTTGTATATTCCTAAGCTTGGGCTTGAAGCCCTAAAGGCCATCAGGTGTTCTTTTCATCTGTAATCATCACCTCTAATAGCAGCAGTAGAGAGGCTATTTAGTGTAGCAGGCAAGATATATCGCCCAGAGAGATGCCGCTTAAGTGACATCAAATTTGAACAACTTAAGGCCAATTCACACTGCAAAATTAACGTGAGGTAAAGCTATACGTTAAGACAGGAAGTGCTGTATAAACCAATGGCCACTGTTTATGTAAAGTAAGAATACAAGGTAAGAATAGAAAATATTTCTATTCTTACCTTATGTAAATGGCTGCCATTGGTTTANACAGCACTTCCTGTCTCAACGTATAGCCTTACCTCACGTTAATTTTGCAGTGTGAATCGGCCTTTATGTTTTTATTAAGTGCAATTCTAATGTACTTGATTAATTTTAATAATCATAAGACATAATTTTAGTGGAAGGCTTGTAAAGGAATTAAGTACATTTGATAAAGAGCTTGAGCTTGTAATTAAGCCCAAAATATATTTTTGGGCTTGGGCTCGGGCTTGTAATTGACTATTTCATAAAGGGCTTGGGCTTGTGCTTAAGCTCTTTGATGATGTAATTGACACAACTCTGATACACACCCACACATACAGTGGTATTGTAGTGTGTACAGTATACAAAATAAATGGAAAATGTACGTCATATTAGGAACTGAAATTTACAAATAATGTACATACTATAAAAATGAGTGGTACATTATTTAATGTAATTATGTATTTAATGCTCATATCCTTACAATTGATTAATATTATCTTACCTAATTCAATTATCATTATTAGTCTATTAGTATCAGTGATAAAAAAAAGTAATGGCTCCTCCTTTCCTCCTCCAACATCTTTCCAATGAATCTCTTCAAATCCTCCAACAATTACTAACCACACACAGTGTGGTGACATTGTGACTGCTGTGAGTGAGTGATTGTATCTACCAGTAACAGATTCAGGTAGAGGAATCTGTAGATAAAGAGAAGTATACAAGTAATTACTGATACATGATGTTTATACAGCTACTTATAAAATGAGAAATTGTATCATTTCATATGTAGATGATTACAATCAATTCTAATCCTCACCACCATCAACAAACAAAATAAATATTTTATTTCACATCATGTGAACAATAACAAAATATGTACAAATTTAACTCTCAATATTAAGAATAGGAATAATAGTACAAAAACACACATTAAGGTTGGATCACAAAATAAAATAATGTGTAATTTTTAATCAAATGTGTGGGTAGTTCTATTGTATTGTTAATGTTTCATCAGTGATTGTGTTATCTACTGAACACACTAACAATTACTAATCTATCATCAATATACATCAGTACTAGTGTCATACTCTCAACTGACCTAACTATACACACACACATCATTACAGTACTATACACATACATACCTTCCTACAACTGTACTGACCAGTAGTGATACTATCAAATAACAAACATTCATTAACTAGTTGATTATTATTATCCAGTCCACCAATCACTACTAGTGTAGGTGAGGTAGAGTCACCATTGATAATAGCACTAGCATGAGAGTCTCTCTCCATAGGCCACAGTCCCTCATTAGGTATTGCTCCTGGTTTCAGTATCTCCCAGTTCTAGATACATAAACAAATACTAATAATATCAGTGAGCGTAAATATGAATAATGGGTGTGGCTATACAAATAATGGGTGTGACATGTAAAAATTAATCCTAATATTTAATACTTTGATGTTAAAGAGGTGAGGTTAGTGGTTGTGTTTAGTATTATACATGTACAAGTACTGGAGGTATAACAAATCTATTGGTACACAATATACTTGATAATATGAAATACTATACTAAGCATGACTATACACTGTCTAATTATGAAATATTTTATGTAGTATCAGAGTTTTGTGAATATTTAATATAATAATACACAAGATACAGTTAATATGAGTACCACACAATATACAGTACATATTTAAAAAAGGCTAAGTAGCTACCCCGCAGTTACTCTACTTTTGCGTAGGTAGTTCGTTGCTCCTTCTCTGCGCATGCTTACTGCGACAGTAGCAGGACAGTAGCGCAACAGTAGAAGACAGTTGCGTGACAGTAGAAGACAGTAGCATGACAGTAGAAGACAGTAGCGTGACAGTAGAATCGAGCAAAAACATCCTAAACAGGCTTCTAGAAGGAGAGAGTGGCATTATAGATGAACTTAGAGAGCACAGACAGCCAAAGAAGCATCTACAAGTTCTACTACAGTACATGTGACTGGGTGGGATCGCAGCATAACGTAGCAAAGAGTAATGAGCAGTAGCGAAGTAGTAGCGAAGAGTAGCGAAGTACCTACGAACTACCTTCAAGGTTCTCTTCTCTACTGTACCCTACTTAGCTTTTTTTATGTGTACTGTATCCTCTAGTGATAATACTAAGATAATGTATTACTGTACAATACAATACAACAAAATATAATACAACTTACTATTATACTATGTGTCACACTGAATATGTAAACACTGTTAGTAGGTGTACTCTCATCACCATTAACAGTCACTCGTCCCCCAAATATTACTCCTCTGTTACCGGTAGTAGTAATCTTCTCAATTATGAAACTACTAGTTGGTGGACAACACTGTCCACTGACAGATGGAACAGTGAATTGTCCTAAAGTAAAGAGAATACAGTGGTATACTGGGTAACTGTTATCATGAAATTGTACATGTAATTTTATCATAATGACACAATTGTGTATTATACTAGTTCATGATAATAAATGTATACATGTACATGCATAGACCACCCTAGGCGAGAATTGAATGCGTAGGAAGATTATTAGAAATTTTTACGGTAGTAAGGCGTGGTTTAGGATGAAATAAATTCTGGCCGCCATTTTGGTTGGCAACTTTCAATGGAGAACAAACGGGCCGACATAAAAACAAACCTGTATTAAGAATTCTGGACCAATTTGACCAAATCCTTGACAGGAGAAGCTTAAAGGCAGCTGTTCTTTCTTATAACAAGCGCTTTTTACCTATTGACAGAGCTACAGCAGGTAAGTTAGGCATTTTCTTCGTGCCTCCATTGACTTCCATAATAAACTTGCCAACCAAAATGGCAGCCAATTATGATATGTGGGCAGATACCATATATATAAAATTAATGAAATTCATAACTTTTCCAATTCAGACCTAGGGTGGTCTATAAAGCTATATATATTTATTAATCTTACCAGTGGACACATTATAAAGTAACTGTTCATTAGTACGAACATCACCATCACTAAGTTGATCATATTGAAACTGAGGATGGTAAACAGTTGGTGTAGAACCAAACCCTCCTATTATGACAAGGTATTCTGCTCCATTAAATTCCAGTGATATCATTCCAGCACGACATTTCTTCATCAACGACTGTTTAGCATTACTGCATGAAGTCCACTCCATCTTTATCGTATTCAGTACATTCAACGTATTGTGGTAACAGTCATCATGACCACACCCTCCACCGAAATAGTAAATATTAGAATGAGAGGTGGTACAGGAGTAGCCAGTTACTCCTAATGGAGGAGTACCTCTTGTTAGGTGAGAGGACCAGTCAGCAGTAGAAAGCTGGTACACATCAACTCTTGAGGTCAGTTCCCTCTTTTGAAGGGAGTCATGAACTGCAGGTAAGCCAACCTGGCTCCCTGCCCACAGGTAGAGGGACTCCCCTATTACAGGAGCTTTGTGATTAGCTCTCATTTTGAAACCTGTAGTAAATGATTAATGATAGAAATGAAGACAATGACTACAGAAGAATAAATAGAAAGAGAGAGCATGAAGACAGAGGAGGAGGGAAGATGGTAGGGAGAGATAAACTAACTTTTTCCAGACATCCTCTTCTTCTGAACAACAAGCCACACCTAACATTCCAACAGGTTAACTATCACTTACACCACACCCTCTACTCAGTTTTATTATATTAGTGACCATGTGCAAAAACGTGATGATACAGCAGTACTGCTCTGCCTCACTCATTGATTAGAGAGAAGGAGTGATGAGGATATCAGAGAGACTATTTAGTACTCACAATGCTAATGTACTGGAATGTGGTGTATCTGTATAAGTAGTAATGTCATTGGTACTGGATAGAGCTACTAGAGAGGAGGAAGAGGAGACAGTAAAGGAAGCATGTCATTCACTACTAGTGATGTATGACAGGATCACTTTATAATCATTGATTAGAGTGTTTGTATAAAAAAACTGGAACTTTAGAACATTATGAACACCCACGCAATGGAAGTGTATTAATTAACTGATTGTGGGAGTGGCTGGATAGTGGATATCATGGCTAGTTGATGATGACTCGGATGATGAGGATTGTGCATGTGATGAACTGCAGGGGCGTATCTAGGAACTGGAGAAGGGGGTGCTGAGGGCGCGCAAAGCGCGCCGCAATTTTGGCCACACCCACTTTTACGGCGGTAAAACGGCCTTTTCTTGCATTTTCGTCAATTATTAAGGGGTGGGGCCAAGATCATTTCAAGCATACTGCTATG
>NW_003546969.1:33631-34674 GCF_000090795.2 Amphimedon queenslandica | reverse complement strand
GGTACTAGCATGAAACTAGCATAGTACTTGTACTATAGCTACAAAGCATGGAAAGTTGCATATTTTTAAAATGGTCATAACTCAAAAGTTCAAAAAGTTTTAGTCAGAATCAGTTTAAATATGTTACAAGGACATCAATATGCATCAGAAAATTGTAATAAAAATGAGGGGTGATTTTTGTATAACAGAACAGCTTACTGTACCAAAGTGTCCATTATATAGAGGCTACACTGTAATACATGTACATGCACATATACTCTGCCTTTCTTTCTTTAATAGAGAAATGATGCCTTCACTTGAATCACTAGCTAGCATGAGCTATCAAGCAAAAGTTGTAGAAATAATGGCTGCTCATGTTCACGATGTAAGACCACTTACTTTATTTTAATTATTTATTTATTTATTTATTTATTCATTTATTTATTTGTTGTTGTTAGATATTTAATGTTAGTGAGGAGGAGTTGAAACTATTAGTGAATGAGTTGATTGAAGATGAAGGAAATGAGAGATTCATTGGAGAAGAGGATGTACCATACACTCAAAGCAAAACACGTAAGTTAGAAAATAAGCATAAGCTATATAAGGTATTATTAGGTATATGCAGGGATTTTTTAGAAATCTGCTAATTTTTTAAAATGGGTATAACTTTAAAAATTTAAGTCGAAATCAGCTCAAACTTTTTACAGAGCATAAGGACATCAATATGTATCAGAAAATAGAATAAAAATTGGGGGTGATTTTTTAGCCATTTTTTGGAAAAAACCATGGGCTATAGCACAGGGTATTTTTCAGAATTTTGGCGTTTTCTTAAAATGGCCGTAACTCGAAAAATTGAAGTCAGAATTGGCTCAAACTTTTTGCACAGCATAAGGACATCAATATGTATTAGAAAGTGTAATAGAAATTGGGGGTGACTTTTGAGCCATTTTTTGGAAAAAACCATGGGCTACAAGAACATAAAAAATTTAAAAAAACAAGATTGAGTAGGATTCCGAACGACCGACGAAAATACGAAATGAAAATCCTACTCTCGTGACGCAAAT
>NW_003546969.1:31857-33621 GCF_000090795.2 Amphimedon queenslandica | reverse complement strand
TTGTACTTTTAATGTTGTTATTTAAAAGTTATGGATCACCTTACAATGTAAAGTAGAATTTGCGTCACGAGAGTAGGATTTTCATTTCGTATTTTTGTCGGTCGTTCGGAATCCTACTCAATCTTGTTTTTTTAAATTTTTTATGTTCTTGTTTGTGTTAATTTTTTTATAATATTTGTATTTTTTCAGTTACAATTGTGATACTTTTTGATTTTACACAAACAATAAGTTTCTTTATTATTGTTGTCATTGTTATGATTTTACAGCATTTATGAGGGACAGCACTGATTGAATTGAATAGATATGGTGGAGCAATATCTACTAATCTGATGACAAGTGAAATAAATACTATAGTCTTGATGTGAATCATTGTTCAAGAAGCTCTATCTTCCCAGTAATCCTGTAGCTATTCCTGCAGGTTCTTCCTGTTGTCAAGTTCATATTAATATATTATCACTAGTATTATAAATATTAATTGTTTTGTGTTTTTGAAATAAAATAATTCATTACACACTTGATATATGCAAGATTAATACCTTCTCTTAGCTGGAAACCTCCACTAAGTATTGCAATTTGATTCCAAGCATAGCTAGCTACGTAAAAGATTACTTGCTGTTCCCAGTTTTGAGATCTATCCATCTGAGCATGCGCGACCACGCCCAAATTTTTGGAGCACATCTGCTTCTTTATTTAATTAACAAAATGGCGGCATGAGGTAAGCTGGTGCGATCCAACAGTCACAGTATCACTTTTTCCTTTCTTGGAGAATGATTCTAGGGAACAAGGACCTGCGCATACCCTGTTGGAGTAGAATGGTGTAAGAATTAGCCTTCTATCACCAGGCAAGATCGATATATCGACCGACAACTGGATTGACAGGACTTTCCTGATGATGATGAAGATGAAAAAAGGTGGCTGAACAAAACGGCCGGTTTGCAGATTTTTGATTTTTCTCCCAGAAAAGGTCTAGAGCCACGCTAGTGGTACCAATGGAGTCCTCTGGTCAAGATAAGGTCCTCTAAGAAGTCTGGTAAGCATAAGAGCTCGCTTTCCCGGTATAGCAAGGCTGCAAAAGTCGTGGCAGCCATTTTGTTTGGGGGTGAATCCTACTTAGTAACGCTACTGCGTTACTAATAACGCTACTGCGTTACTAATAGTACAGGGATTTTTTCAGAAAATGGCCAATTTTTAAAAATGGCCGTAACTTGAAAAATTTAAGTCGGAATCAGCTCAAACTTTCTACTCAACATAAATACATCAATATGTATTAGAAAATGTAATAAAAGTTGGAGGTAATTTCGGAGCCATTTTTTAGAAAAAACCATGGGCTATAGTACAGGGATTTTTTCCAAATTTTGGCGTTTTCTTAAAATGGCCATAACTTGAAAAATGGAAGTCAGAATTAGCTCAAACTTTCTACACAGTATAAGGACATCAATATGTATCAGAAAATGTAATAAAAATTGGGAGTGATTTTTTAGCTATTTTTGGAAAAATCCATGGGCTATAGTACAGAAATTTTTTAGAATTTTGGCATTTTAAAAGATTAGCCATAACTAAAAAATTGAAGTTAGAATCAGCTCAAACTTTTACAGTTGGCATCATTACATATTATTTTTATTATAGTCACTATTGATGATGATGATAACAAGAGACTATCACTAACACCTTTTTCCACTCCACCGGAACAGTAAGTGGGTGTGACTGAGGGTGTGGTTACATGTGTACTTGTAGGCGAAGACATAACATGGCGGAACTACATGA
>NW_003546969.1:29274-31216 GCF_000090795.2 Amphimedon queenslandica | reverse complement strand
CATTCATACTAATAGAGCTTGAAATGATGTGAAGCAATTCATCCATTCTTTCACCAGCAGTTTGTTTAGTGTAGCCATCAGTTATTTCTCTCTTCTCTCTTGCATTGATAATATTGTGCTCCAACAACTTGTCAACTAAGAAGTGAATATTGATCCCACAATCCTTTATTAATGAAGTACATTCTGTCATTACTCTATGAGCAATTTCAGATGTAAATGTACCTATTAATGATACAAATTCAGTGATTAGTGTGTTATTGTGTTAATATCAACTTACTAGTTTCAGGTACTGACATTGACTCATCTAATACATTAGAGGAGGAGGAGGGGGAAGAAGGATCTGATTAATATTACGTAAATAAACAATTGAAATGATTTATCTATTACTTGTTAATGAAGGAGTAGTTCTCAGTGATCGGTGAATGAATAATGTCTTAGGATCAGCCACTCCATCCAGTGGTATAGAATAGTGCAATGATGGTACAGCACCAGGTGACCCATATACTGATATTAGACAAGTGGAAGGAAGAGGATAATTAGCTTCACCAAACTTATCAACATCACAACGTAGAAACTATTAACATACACATACCAACAATCAGTTATACATTATATTGCAGTACTTACTCTACAAGGCTTAAGGTGAGGCTCAATAGTCCAACCAGTGCATGCTTTTTCTTGAGGTGTATTAAACTTCAATTCAATATATCCTTCATGATTTTTGAAACGAAACAGAATATTTTGTCCTCTTTCAGCATGAGAACAGTCTTTTTTAATAAACTACATGTATATACAAAGTGACTACAATTTTAAGATACACAGAGTTACCTCAAGCAGTGCATTGAGATCTTTAGCAGCAGCAAATGTCACCAAATCTTCAGCTCTTTTCTCCTCATAATAAACCAGTCCAGCATAAGCCATATTCTCTACTATACCAGATTCTGCTACAGCTAAAGTAATAAATGGAGAAAATTTCATACGATTGCAATTTTGATTACTAGATGCTACATTCCCTAGTCCATCATTAACTGGATCAATGCTAATCTCAAGTCTCTCATCCGTCACAATTTCTAATACTATACTCATGCAGACATAGATTAGATTCAGTATAGATTATACAGATTGACCAAATAAATACTAACCTTGTCCTCCACTCCTACCTCCTGGTGGATCTTTAGTCTTATCAGAATCACTGGATGAATCACTATTACCATCTTCCACTTCCTCCTCAGTTTCCTCTTCTGCTTCTTCCTCTTGCTCCTCCTCCTCTTCCTCTGACTCGTCTCCATTAGCTGATGATTTGGGTAAACGTTTCTCCCCAACAATAGCTACTAAACAGAACTCTTTACGTTGTATGGATCCATACCAACTATCAGGATTAAACTGTCCTCCCTCAACTATGGAGAAGTGGTAAGGAAGACTGGGTGTGCTCACGGGAGCTATGGCAAACTTGAGATGACGACTAAGACCTGGTCGTCCTGTTAAATCAACGCAGTGCTGTATTTCTAATATGAGCCGTTTGAGGAGAGGCTTTGAGAGTGATACTGCATACACAGCACTCACTAGGACAGTATTAGGAGGAAACTCGAACTCTCCTCCTACAAGAGCAACCACTGCTGCTTCTACTGTCTCAGAGGACAGTAAGCTCTCCTTTTCTACTCCAATCCTTAGACCATATTTCTCCCAATTCATCAGTTGAGGTTTGTCTCCTTGAATTAAGAACAGCTTCCTCTCTGCTACCTGGACATCACTCAGACAATCCAATTTATCTGTCAATTATACAAAATATATACAGTGAGTACACACACAATTGTATACACTCAGTCAGTCACACAATAATACTCTTACCCATTGAAGGGATCAGGTAATTAAATTGTAGTCCAATGGAACTAGTCTCTTTGATGGATTGTTCCTCTAAGGATGTGACTCTCTCCTGTAGTTG
>NW_003546969.1:24712-27408 GCF_000090795.2 Amphimedon queenslandica | reverse complement strand
TGAGTACACACACAATTGTATACACTCAGTCAGTCACACAATAATACTCTTACCCATTGAAGGGATCAGGTAATTAAATTGTAGTCCAATGGAACTAGTCACTTTCCTTCTCTCTTGTCTTTCCTTCACTAGTTTGGCTATGTACAACTCCTTTTCTTTAAGGTCTATTAATTAATAGAATATTAACAATTATTATTGATTGATGATGATACACTAACCAGTAATGATCTGTTTCTCATTCTGTGATTGTTCCTCTACTTGTGATGTCAGTTTGGCTATCACTTTGTCTTTCTCTGAAATGAGATTTTGATTGTTGTCTACACAATAAAATATTCTCTCATCTAATACATGCGGTGTGTATAGTTAACTAACCAATAATGATCTGTTTCTCCTTGAGATATTGTTCCTCCTTCTCTCCTAATAATTCACTTAAATCAACAACTTTGAGTTTCAGTTTCTCATTATCCTCTATACATTAATAGAATATTCTCTCATCTAATATTATGTACTGATGATACACTAACCAGTAATAATATGTTTCTCTTCAATCAACTTTTCCTGTTCTTGTCTCATCTTTTCTAATACACTGCTCATAATATCATTACTATCATCACCTTTAACTGAATAATAATATAAAAGAAGAGAGTAATCAGTATATGCATAATAACACAACAGAATATACACATAATATATACACACCAAAGACTGGTTCGACCAATGTACAAACCATTAGATAATCATATTCAATATTATTTCTAGCTTATACAAATTTGCACTGCATGTACAGTAGCCCATAAATACATGTACTATGATTATTGCTAATCATACCATATATGGTAAGCAGAGCTCACTCTACATGAATCTCATTATTTCTAATGCATCCACAATTTGACCTATATTGAGTACAGGATACTAATTCCATACTCAACATTGTCTAATCCACTAGTATCATAATGTAAACCAGTACTAATACACACACTCACACTACCAATAACCACACAATAGTACATAATAGCAAGAGTAGATGATAGTTAGAGAGAGTGTTGAACTGCACTATGCTGGCTGGAATATGACCGCGTAGAACTAAGTCACATGAGACCTGAAGCGTGGGTGTACCTACTAAAAGCACGTGTAGAAGTTTGCATAAGGAACAGTGGAGAACACTTGAAGAAGCTTTAGACATCATACTAGTACACTTTATAATGCTGATAATAGTAATCAGTTAGTACAGTTAAAGTCTGTGTGTGTGTGTGTAGTATCCTATATACCTTGTTTATTGGACTCAACCAGTGCCTCCTGTAGTGATACTTTGCTCTGATAAGCCACTTGTAGGTCTTCATGTAAAGATTGTATATATCTCTGAAGCTTCATTTCCCTCTCTGTTGGATTTTCTATTAGCTGATCCATCCACCATGCTCTGGTCTTGCTGTACGATTCATACTTTTCTTGATAGTTCTTACTAGTGAGATAATTACCATCCAGTACTGACTGTGCTATCCACTCACCAGCTTCACTATATACTGAGAGACAATAAGATACATTATATATTTATAAATAAATGTATTTAATTTATAAACTAATGGTATCATTTATAGTGGTTGTAAATACACACCCACAGTATACAAAATGAATGGAAAATGTACATCATATTAGGAACTAAAATTTACAAATAATGTACATAATATAAAAATGAGTGGTACATTATTTAATGTAATTATGTATTTAATGCTCATATCCTTACAATTGATTAATATTATCTTACCTAATTCAACTATCATTATTAGTCTATTAGTATCAGTGATTGGTGCATTCATCGACGCTTTCGTTCCTCCTCGAACATTTTTCCATCTAATCTCATCACATCCTCCAACAATTACTAGCCACACACAGTGTGGTGACATTGTGACTGCTGTGAGTGAGTGGGCGTATCTACCAGTAACAGATTCAGGTAGAGGAATCTGTAGATAAAGAGAAGTATACAAGTAATTACTGATACATGATGTTTATACAGTTACTTATAAAATGAGAAATTGTATCATTTCATATGTAGATGATTGTTACATTTATTGTAATTGTAAAATCAATACTAATCCTCACCATCAACAAACAAAATAAACATTTTATTTCACATCATGTGAACAATTACAAAACTTAACTCTTAGTATTAAGAATAGGAAATGTGTTAATAGCACACACACACACACACACACACACACACACACACACACACACACACACACACACACACACACACACACACACACACACACACACACACACACACACACACACACAAATTAATTAATGATTTAATACCCACCAGTCCCACCTACATGTACATGAATATTTAAGTACCAATTAAAGAAGCATGGCAGCATCTAATTGTGTGATGGCAGTAAAGAAAGACAGCATTCCCTGTAAGTCATGTATTTTAAAACAATTTACAATCAAAAAATTAACTGCATAAACAAAGTACATGTAGCATACAGTGTCCTTTATATGTAACATAAACTATAACTGTGTTCATAGCAGTAGTTAACATAGAGTTCAGTTACACAAACACCTTATCAGTTAAACCAATAGCTGAGTGAGGCTCAGACAGTGCGGGGAGAGTTGGGGCCCCATAAAAGATCTTTAACCCGCCATTTCTGGTTCTCAAGGCCAGACTGTCTGTCCCTTAATTGCCCAGTAAGCAT
>NW_003546969.1:23193-24692 GCF_000090795.2 Amphimedon queenslandica | reverse complement strand
AATATTTCATCAGTGATAGTGTTATCTACTGAACACACTAACAATTACTAATCTATCATCAATATACATCAGTGCTATACTAGGGCCACACTGACTTTTCCACTCATTATAAATTCAACCTTCATAGGTCATCATTTAAGTAGCTGCCAATTATGAATAAGTGTTTGTTAAGTATTTGTTTATTTTAATGTTTACCACTAAGAATATAATTAAAAGTACAGTACATTTGTAATTATTATTAAAACCAAAGTATATAAAAATAAGAAATAAAAAATAGTCAAATGGCCTTGTCAGTTGCAGCCACAATATCATAAAGAAAGGCCAAGTTTTGGGTGCCATCTATCTGACTGGTGGGATCGCTATCTAATCAGGTTCATCACTGGATTCACTACTGACATGAGTAACAAATAAACTCAAACAGTGGTCCTCAAAGAAGAGAAAACCATCTGCGTGGCTGAACGGGCAGTGTTTGAACAGTTTCATTGTCTTAAAACAAGATGACTTACTTGTAGCATATGCTGTCCTCTTAAACGTTGCCTCTAATTGTCTTCGCCTGTGATTTCAGTCATATTCCTTGTCCTTCTCGTCTTATTACCTTCCCGTTCCCTCTGCTGTTGAATCGCCTCCATTTTTCTTTCAGTCAGTTTACTGCCCATGTGTTCACAAAGCGTAGGTGGTAGTAATGGCGTAAGTACTTGTTAAATGGCCATGTGCTTTGATTTTTTCTTCCACTTTGACAAGCTTCACTCTACTATTACCTTATGTCAAAGGAACCCAAAATCCAAGCATTGCACAACAGTGAAACACTGCCGTTTATAGCACATAAAATAAGAAAGTTATTCAAAATTTAAAATGGCAAAGTCAGTGTGGCCCTACTATAGTGTCATACTCTCAACTGACCTAACTATACACACACACACACATCATTACAGTACCATACACACACATACCTTCCTACAACTGTACTGACCAGTAGTGATACTATCAAATAACAAACATTCATTAAATAGTTGACTCTTCTTATCCAGTCCACCAATCACTACTAGTGTAGGTGAGATAGAGTCACCATTGATAATAGCACTAGCATGATTACATCTCTCCATAGGCCACAGTCCCTCATTAGGTATTGCTCCTGGTTTCAGTATCTCCCAGTTCTAGATACATAAACGAATACTAATAATATCAGTCAGCATAAATATGAATAATGGGTGTGACATGTAAAAAGTAATCCTAATATTTAATACTTTGATGTTAATGAGGTGAGGTTAGTGGTTGTGTTTAGTATTATACATGTACAAGTACTGGAGGTACAGTATAACAAAAAACAAAAGACTATAAATACTGAAGGACAACAATAGAATGTGTTGCACAAAATATAGTTAATATGAGTACAACACAATATATCCTCCAGTGATAATACTGAGATAATGTATTACTGTACAATACAATACAACAAAATATAATACAACTTACTATTATACTATGTGTCACACTGAATA
>NW_003546969.1:20535-22593 GCF_000090795.2 Amphimedon queenslandica | reverse complement strand
TCCATTCTCAGTTGGGACATAGTATACATGTATAAAGCTATTTATTGCTATTTAAGCAATTTTAATGCTATTTTATTTATTGCTATTAATAGCTATTTAAGCTATTAATATGAAGAGAATCTTACCAGTGGACACATTATAAAGTAATTGTTCATTAGTACGAACAATACCAGTCTTAAGTTGATCATATTGAAACTGAGGATGGTAAACAGTTGGTACAGAACCAACCCCTCCTATTATGACAAGGTATTCTGCTCCATCAAATTCCACTGATATCATTCCACCAAAGCCTTTCTTCATCAACGACTGTTCAGCATTACTGCATGAAGTCCACTCCATCTTTATCGTATTCAATACATTCAACGTATTGGAGTAACAGTCATCATGACCACACCATCCACCGAAATAGTAAATATTAGAATGAGAGGTGGTACAGGAGTAGGCCATTACTCCTAATGGAGGAGTACCTCTTGTTAGGTGAGAGGACCAGTGGGCAATAGAAAGCTGGTACACATCAACTCTTGAGGTCAGTTTCCTCTTTTGAAGGGAGTCATGAACTTCAGGTAAGTCAACCTGGTCCCCTGCCCACAGGTAGAGGGACTCCCCTATTACAGGAGCTTTGTGTTCAGACCTCATTTTGAAACCTGTAGTAAATGAATAATGATAGAAATGAAGACAATGACTACAGAAGAATAAATAGAAAGAGAGAGCATGAAGACAGAGGAGGAGGGAAGATGGTAGGGAGAGATAAACTAACTTTTTCCAGACATCCTCTTCTTCCAAACAACGAGCCACGCCTAACATTCCAGCAAATTAATTATCACTTTAGACCACACCCTCTAATCAGTTTTATTAGTGACCACGTGCAGAAACGTGGTCAGACCATAGATATTATTCCGTGTATAATATCAAGAGTAAATAATACCTACAGAGAGTATCCAACGGCTAGGGGTGCGGGGATTATGCTGGAATAATTTTAGGAATAATAGGTTCCTTAAGAATACTAGCATAAATTAAGAATAAACGGTAGTGAACGGGAATAAAATGGCTACTCCATGTGTTGAATGGTGGAACTGTAAAAGTTTGAGCTGATTCTAACTTCAATTATTTGAGTTACGGCCATTTTAAGAAAATGCCAAAATTCTGAAAAATATCCAAGGCTATAGACCATGGATTTTTCCAAAAATAGCCAAAAAAATCATTCCCAATTTTTATTACATTTTCTGATACATATTGATGTACTTAAAGTTTGAGCCGATTCCGACTTTAATTTTTCGAGTTACGGCCATTTTAAGAAAACGCCAAAATTCTGAAAAATACCCTGTACTATAGCCCATGAATTTTTCCAAAAAATGGCTCCAAAATTACCCCAAAATTTTACTATATTTTCTGATACATATTGATGTCCTTATGCTGTGTAGAAAGTTTGAGCCAATTCCAACTTCAATTTTTTGAGTTATGGCCATTTTAAGAAAACACCGAAATTCTGAAAAAATCCCTGTACTATTATTATTATTATTATTATTAATAAACTTTACAATACATACTATAAAATGTGACAAAAAGAAAAGAAACAAAAAAAGAGATGTATCGAAGGCAAACACAGTAACAAGACTGGCCACCTAAAATTACATAGTAAATAATAATGCTAGAACATAAATAAATACATGAACAGAAAAACATTTAGACACAATTGAAACAAGGACAACAAAAATGAAACGAACAAATTAAAGAAGAATCAAAGTTATTTACAAAGTAATCAGTAAAAAGTGTGTTTAACATAAGTTTAGATTTATCTAAAGAATTATTAAGTAAATTAATTTTAGTTTTAGTAGGTAATGAGTTCCAAAGCCTAGGTAGTCTGCTAAAATAAAAATGCCTCGAAGTATTATTTGTACATGTAACATGAAGTAGATTGTAGTGACGATACGGATTAGTTGAGAATGTGATAAAGTTTAGCCCGTGGTTTTTTCTAAAAAATGGCTCCCAAACGACCCCCAAATTTTATTACATTTTCTGATACACATTGATGTACTAATGCTGTGTAGAAAGTTTGAG
>NW_003546969.1:13722-20378 GCF_000090795.2 Amphimedon queenslandica | reverse complement strand
CAAGTAACACCATCAGTTTAAATTAGGACAAACATTATTAAATGTATTATTTAAGTATGTGCTTACATTCATAGCTGGTTGCGAGTGTACTCTTGTTCTTCCTGCCCCTCCTCCTCCTGTTCCAAGATGATGTGGATCAAATTCTTTAGCAACTTCATGTAGTTCCTCCATGTTATGTCTTCGCCTACAAGTACACATGTAACCACACCCTCAGTCACACCCACTTACTGTTCTGGTGGAGTGGAGAAAGGTGTTAGTGATAATCTCTTGTTATCATCATCATCAATAGTGACTATAATAATAATAATAATAATAATAATAATAATAATAATAATAATAATAATAATAATAATAATAATAATAATATGTAATGATGTCAACTGTAAAAGTTTGAGCTGATTCTAACTTCAATTATTTGAGTTATGGCCATTTTAAGAAAACGCCAAAATTCTGAAAAATATCCAATGCTATAGACCATGGATTTTTCCAAAAATAGCCAAAAAAATCATTCCCAATTTTTATTACATTTTCTGATACATATTGATGTACTTAAAGTTTGAGCCGATTCCGACTTTAATTTTTCGAGTTACGGCCATTTTAAGAAAACGCCAAAATTCTGAAAAATACCCTGTACTATAGCCCATGAATTTTTCCAAAAAATGGCTCCAAAATTACCCCCAAATTTTACTATATTTTCTGATACATATTGATGTCCTTATGCTGTGTAGAAAGTTTGAGCCAATTCCAACTTCAATTTTTTGAGTTATGGCCATTTTAAGAAAACACCAAAATTCTGAAAAAATCCCTGTACTATAGCCCGTGGTTTTTTCTAAAAAATGGCTCCCAAATGACCCCCAAATTTTATTACATTTTCTGATACACATTGATGTACTAATGCTGTGTAGAAAGTTTGAGCTGATTCCGACTCAAATTTTTCAAGTTACGGCCATTTTTAAAAATTGGCCAAAATCTGAAAAAATCCCTGTACTATAGCCCATGGTTTTTTCCAAAAAATGGCTAAAAAATCACCCTCAATTTTTATTCTATTTTCTGATACATATTGATGTCCTTATGCTCTGTAAAAAGTTTAAACTGATTCCGACTTAAATTTTTAAAGTTACACCCATTTTTAAAAATTAGCCAATTTCTAAAAAAAATCCCTGCATATGCCTAATAATACCTTATATAGCTTATGCTTATTTTCTAACTTACATGTTTTGCTTTGAGTGTGTGGTACATCCTCTTCTCCAACGAATCTCTCATTTCCTTCATCTTCAATCGACTCATTCTCTAATAGTTTCAACTCCTCTTCACTAACGTTAAATATCTAACAACAACAAATAAATAAATTTATTAATAAAATGAAGTAAGTGGTCTTACATCATGAACATGTGCAGCCATTATTTCTACAACTTTTGCTTGATAGCTCATGTTGGCTAGTGATTTAAGTGAAGGCATCATCTCTCTATAAAAGAAAGAAAGGGAGAGTATATGTGCATGTACATGTACAAGTACATATGTACATGTATTACAGTGTAGCCTCTATATAATGGACACTTTGGTACAGTAAGCTGCTCTGTTATACAAAAATCACCACCCTTTTTTATTACAATTCTCTAATGCATATTGATGTCCTTATCCTATGTAAAATATTTAAGCTGATTCTGACTAAAACTTTTTGAATTTTGAGTTATGACCATTTTAAGATAATGCGACTTTCCATGCTTTGTTTCATGCTAGTACCTTGGCAAGATAGAGGAACATAATGGTCTACAATCAATACAATGTATATACTATACATAACTAATAATATAATTATATTCCCTATTCTTACCATATACACTAAATCCAATAGCTCCTAATGTATTAAAACTATCAAAAGGATATAAATTATCATCATCATCATTAATTTGGGTTTTCCTCATCATTGATCCTCTTAGTTTCAACAACTCTGTTCATGCAAGTAGGCCTGGTACTTGATTCCTTTATTAAACATAGTCTTCAAGGAGCTCCTGGATTTAGTAACAGCTTCATCTAGATGATCCACCTCATCACAATCCCCACTACAATCCTCCAGCCATGATATCCAGCCACTCCCACAATCAGTTAATTAATGCACTTCCATTGCGTGGGTGTTCATGATGTTTTAAAGTTTCAGTTACATACAAACACTCTAATCAATGATTATAAAGTGATCCTGTCATACATCATTAGTAGTGAATGACATGCTTCCTTTACTGTCTCCTCTTCCTCCTCTCTAATAGCTCTATCCACTACCAATGACACTCCTAACTACTTATACAGATACACCACATTCCAGTACATTAGAGTCTCTCTGATATCCTCATTACTCCTTCTCTCTAATCAATGAGTGAGGCAGAGCAGTACTGCTGTATGACCACGTTTTTGCACGTGGTCACTAATAAAACTGAGTAGAGGGTGTGGTCTATGTGATAATTAATTTGTTGGAATGTTAGGTGTGGCTCGTTGTTTGGAAGAAGAGGATGTCTGGACAAAGTTAGTTTATCTCTCCCTACCATCTTCCCTCCTCCTCTGTCTTCATGCTCTCTCTTTCTATTTATTCTTCTGTAGTCATTGTCTTCATTTCTATCATTATTCATTTACTACAGGTTTCAAAATGAGAGCTGAACACAAAGCTCCTATAATAGGGGAGTCCCTCTACCTGTGGGCAGGGAACCAATTTGACTTACCTAGAGTTCATGACTCCCTTCAAAAGAGGGAACTGACCTCAAGAGTTGATGTGTACCAGCTTTCTACTGCTGACTGGTTGTCTCACCTAACAAGAGGTACTCCTCCATTAGGAGTAATGGACTACTCCTGTACCACCTCTCATTCTAATATTTACTATTTCGGTGGAGATTGTGGTCATGATGACTGTTACAACAATACGTTGAATGTACTGAATACGATAAAGATGGAGTGGACTTCATGCAGTAATGCTAAACAGTCGTTGATGAAGAAATCTCTTGCTGGAATGATATCACTTGAATTTGATGGAGCAGAATACCTTGTCATAATAGGAGGGCTTGGTTCTACACCAACTGTTTACCATCCTCAGTTTCAATATGATCAACTAAATGATGGTTATGTTCGTACTAATGAACAGTTACTTTATAATGTGTCCACTGGTAAGATTCTCTTCATATTAATAAATACATGTACATGTACATGTAGCTTTATACATGTATGTACATGTAATTGGTATAATACACAATTGTTATTTTGATAAAAATTACATGTACATCTAATCATGGTATGCATGATATTGTTAACATGTACTAATAGATGATCACTGTATTCTCTTCACTTTAGGACAATTCACTGTTCCATCTGTTAGTGGACAGTGTTGTCCACCAACTGATGGTTTTATAATTGAGAAGATTACTACTACCGGTAACAGAGGAATAATGTTTGGGGGTATGGTGACTGTTAATGGTGATGAGACTACATTTACTAACAGTGTTTACATATTGAGTGTGACACATAGTATAATAGTAAGTATAGTATTATATTTTGTTGTATTGTATTGTACAGTAATGCATTATCTCAGTATTATCACTAGAGGATATATTGTGTTGTACTCATATTAACTGTATTTTGTGTATTATTATATTAAATATTCACAAAACTCTGATACTACATAAAATATTTTCATAATTAGACAGTGTATAGTCATGCTTAGTATGGTATTTCATATTATCAAGTATATTGTGTACCAATAGATTTGTTATACCTCCAGTACTTGTACATGTATAATACTAAACACAACCACTAACCTCACTTCATTAACATCAAAGTATTAAATATTAGGATTAATTTTTATATGTCACACCCATTATTTGTATAGCCACACCCATTATTCATATTTACGCTGACTGATATTATTAGTAATTTGTTTATGTATCTAGAACTGGGAGATACTGAAACCAGGAGCAATACCTAATGAGGGACCTTGGCTTATGGAGAGATTTTCTCATGCTAGTGCTATTATCAATGGTGACTCTACCTCACCTACACTAGTAGTGATTGGTGGACTGGATAAGAATACTCAACTAGTTAATGAATGTTTGTTATTTGATAGTATGACTACTGGTCAGTACAGTTGTAGGAAGGTATGTGTGTGTATAGTACTGTATTGATGTGTGTGTGTGTATAGTTAGGTCATGCAGTTGAGAGTATGACACTAGTACTGATGTATATTGATGATAGATTAGTAATTGTTAGTGTGTTGAGTAGATAACACTATCACTGATGAAACATTAACAATACATTAGGACCACCCACACATTTGATTAAAAATTATGCATTACGTTATTTTGTGAACCAACCTTAATCTGTGTGTGTGTACTATTAACACATTTCCTATTCTCAATTGTTGAAAGTTAAGTTTGTACATGTATTTTGTTACTCTTCACATGATGTGAAATAAAATGTTTATTTTGTTTGTTGATGGTGAGGATTAGAATTGATTTTACAATTACAATAAATGTAACGATCATCTACATATGAAATGATACAATTTCTCATTTTTATAAGTAACTGTATATACATCATGTATTAGTAATTACTTGTATACTTCTCTTTATCTACAGATTCCTCTACCTGAATCTGTTACTGGTAGATACAGTCACTCACTCACAGCAGTCACAATGTCACCACACTGTGTGTGGCTAGTAATTGTTGGAGGATATGAAAGATTTAGAATGAAAGATGTTGGAGGAGGAAAAAAGGAGCCAATCAGTACATTAATCGGTGATACTAATAGACTAATTATGATAATTGAATTAGGTAAGATAATATTAATCAATTGTAAGGATATGAGCATTAAATACATAATTACATTAAATAATGTACCACTCATTTTTATAGTATGTACATTATTTTTAAATTTCAGTTCCTAATATGACGTACATTTTCCATTCATTTTGTATACTGTACACACTACAATACCACTGTATGTGTGGGTGTGTATTTACAACCACTATAAACAATACCATTAGTTTATAAATTAAATACATTTATTTATAAATATATAATGTATCTTATTGTGTCTCAGTATATAGTGAAGCTGGTGAGTGGATAGTACAGTCAGTACTGGATGGTAATGATCTCACTAGTAAGAACTATCAAGAAAAGTATGAATTGTACAGCAAGACCAGAACATGGTGGATGGATCAGCTAATAGAATATCCAACAGAGAGGGAAATGAAGCTTCAGAGATATATACAATCTTTACATGAAGACCTACAAGTGGCTCATGAGAGCAAAGTATCACTACAGGAGGCACTGGTTGAGGCCAATAAACAAGGTATATAGGATACTACACACACACACACTTTAATTGTACTAACTGATTACTATTATGTACTATTGTGTGGCTATTAGTAGTGTGAGTCTATATATTAGCACTGGTTTACATTATGATACTAGTGGATTAGACAATATTGAGTATGGAAATAGTATCCTGTACTCAATATAGGTCAAATTGTGGATGCATTACAAATAATAAGATTCATGTTGAGTGAGCTCTGCTTACCCCATATATGGTATGATTAGCAATAATCATAGTACATGTATTTATGGGCTACTGTACATGTAGTGGAAATTTGTATAAGCTAGAAATAATATTGAATATGATTATCTAAAGGCCCCTATACACCAGGCAATTCTATTGCAGGCAATGTGTGGCTACTTTGATGTTGTAAGCAATGTGTTGCCTAGAATAGAACATGTTTCTATTCTAGGCAACAGTGTTGCCTGAAGATCAAAGTAACCACAGATTGCCTGCAATAGCATTGCCTGGTGTATAGGGGCCTTAATGGTTTATACATTGGTTGAACCAGTCTTTGGTGTGTATATATTATCTGTATATTCTGTTGTGTTATTATGCATATACTGATTACTCTCTTCTTTTATATTATTATTCAGTTAAAGGTGATGATAGTAATGATATTATGAGCAGTGTATTAGAAGAGATGAGACAAGAACAGGAAAAGTTGATTGAAGAGAAACAGATTATTACTGGTTAGCATATCATCAGTACATAATATTAGATGAGAGAATATTCTATTAATGTATAGAGGATCATGAGAAACTGAAACTCAAAGTTGCTGATAATGAAGTATTTATAACTGAAATATTGGAAGAGAAGACACAAGTAGAGGAGAAGAAACAGATTATTACTGGTCAGTATATAATCAATACATACATTGTAGATGAGAGAATATTCTGTTATTGTAGAAAGTTACGAGAAACTGAAAGTCACGGTTGCTGATATGGAGGAGGAGAAGGAACAATATCTCAAGGAGAAGCAGATCATTATTGGTTAGTTAACTATGCACACAGCATATATTAGATGAGAGAATATGTTTATTGTATAGATGACAATCAAAATCTCAAAAGTGACATTTCAGAGAAAGACAAAGTTATAGCCAAACTGACATCACAAGTAGAGGAACAATCACAGAATGAGAAACAGATCATTACTGGTAGTGTATCATCATCAATCAATAACAATTATTCTATTAATTTATAGACCTTAGAGCTAAAGTGTCTGATAAGGACTTGCACATAGCCAAACTAGTGAAGGAAAGACAAGAGAGGGTCCTCAAGCAACCTATCAAAGAGACTAGTTC